>NW_022263276.1:0-30000 GCF_002021735.2 Oncorhynchus kisutch
CTGATTATTCACAGCGACTTTGACGAACCCCAAAATTATTTTGGTTTAATCAAAGCGACTGTCTACCCTCCTAGGGGGCTGTTTATACCTGTGTTGCCTTACAAGGGTCCTAAAGGAAAACTTTTCTTTCCCCTTTGTCGCACATGCTGTGAAAACCACAACCAGGAAAACCCCTGTGATCACACAGATCAAGAAAGAGCCCTGACCGGTGTATGGGTCACTGTAGAATTCTCTAAGGCTTTAGAGAAGGGGTATCGTGTGGCCAAAATCTTTGAAGTGTGGAACTTTTCCAGGAAATCAGACACACTTTTAAAGAGTACATCAAAACCTTCTTGAGATGCAAGCAGATGGCTTCAGGCTATCCTGCATCGGTCACAGATCAAGAAAGTAAAGACCAGTACATTCAAGACTACCATGACAGAGAAGGCATACTTCTTGACCCTGACAGAATAGAGGTCAACAAAACCAAAAGAAATGTGTCGAAATTGTACTTGAACTCCCTTTGGGGGAAATTAGCGCAGAGATGCAATATGCTAACAACTTCGATCATTAAAGACCCCGAAGAATTTTTGGAATTTGTTTTTTCGGACCAATACGAAATTTCACATTTTTCCTTCTTGAGTCAAGACATTGCCTTGGTGCAATGGAGGCGCCACCAAAAGTGGGTTCTACCCCCGGGTAATGTAAATGTGTTTCTTGCAGCATTTACCACAGCCTATGGCCGCCTTGAACTGTACACCCTCATGGAACAGCTTCAGAGGCGGGTTCTTTACCACGACACAGACTCTGTGGTCTATGTAAGCAAACCGGGGGATTGGACCCCCCCACTTAGCAACTATCTTGGGGGTTTAACGAGTGAACTCGAAGAGGGTGACCATATTACAGAATGGTCCTCATGTGGTCCAAAAAGCTATGCTTTTAGGACTAAAGCCAATCACGTGGTGTTGAAAGCCAAAGGCGTGACTCAAAACTATGAAAATGCACCGCGTGTAAACTTGGAATCAATCACGCGCTTGGTCGAGGGGTTCGTAAAGGACAAGAATAGTGACTTGGAGATTTTGAGCTCCTACAACAAAATAGTGAGGGATAAAAAGGGGTTCCATCTAAGAAACGCACCACTCACTAAAAGATTCAGGGTAGTCTATGACAAGAGACAGCTATTGCCTGACGGTACCACATTGCCCTTTGGCTACTGACTTATGCTACAAGCCCCAGTGTGTCTTAAAGCTTAAGATATTATGACTGCTGTCGAGGGTTTTGACCCCCGGCTACAATTGCCTTTTTCAGCATTAATTGCAGGCCCTTCAAACAGTGGCAAAACTTTTTTTGTAAAAAGTATTTTAGAGAATTCTGAACATGTGTTATCTCAAAAGCCTGACAATATTGTATGGTGTTATTCATGTTACCAACCTCTGTATGATGAATTATTGAAGACAATAAAAATCAAGTTTGTTGAAGGAATACCCGATTCTCTGTCTGAAGATGAACTTCTCCCCCCACATGTAAATAATCTGCTGGTTTTGGACGATATGCTATTTGCTGGTAGCGAACACCCTGAAATTGCACGAGCTTTTACCCAATATACTCATCATAGAAACCTGTCCGTGCTTTACTTGGTCCAGAATGTGTTTCACCAAGGTAAAAATAGTCGGACCATTAGCTTGAATGCCAACTACATGGTATTGTTTAAAAATCCTAGAGACAAACTGCAAATTAGCACTCTAGCTCAGCAGATGTACCCTGGACGGAAATCATACTTTATGGAGAGCTATGAGGACGCTACCAAAGAGCCATTTTCTTATTTAATCGTGGATTTAAAAGCAAATACTCCAGAACACCTTAGGCTACGTACAGGGCTGTTTCCGGGGGAGAGGCCTGCTGCATACCTTCCTAAAAAGTAAACGCTATGTCTCTGCGTTTAAAAAGAAACCTCCCCCTCTTGAGAAGGCTAGTAGGTTCTACAGCTAAAGAACGGAAGGCCATCTTGGGTCGCTGTTCTTCAGATCTCATATTAGCCCTATGTGAGATTGCTTTGAATCTTCTCAAAGGACGCATTCCACTCACCCTGAACCAATTGAAAAAATTAAGGAGACAAAAGACAGCGATCAAACTCTTTGCCAATAAAAGGGCCAGTCTTCAAAAGAAAAGACATAGTATACAACAGTCTGGGGGTTTTCTTCTACCTTTACTCAGTATAGCCGTGCCCTTCATCACCAGCCTTATTGCGGCCAGACGTGGTGGTTGAACACGTGGTGTGATGGCCACTAAAATGTACTTGGTGCCTCAACAAGAGTTGGATAGACTTAAAAAACAAATGCAGGGTCCTGAAGATATCAGACAAACAGCGGAAAATGATTTGGATACGGCCATGAAGGATGTTTTGAACCGAAAAGGATTGAACCCCTATGATAAGATTCAAAAATACACAAACCTAATGCAAAGGTATTTGACTCGGGTAAAGCAAGGGGAGAGAGAGACTAACCATTTAACCCTTTCCCTACCGGACCCTTTAACAGATGTCGAACCTAACGATAGCCATGCCCCTGTAAGGCCTGTACCGTCGATCTTACCTAGTGGAGATAATATGTCGGGTGAAGCTCAAATGCCATTTGAAGATAAAATTATGCATGACCTACTGACACATGTGCCTTTACGTAACAGGAAGAATGTTAAATACATTATGAACAAGATAAAAGACTCAAAGGGGATAGCTGCTTGGAACGACTCTGGAGAGTTTATCCTTCAGGGCTCTGTGGTTAGGGGGTCCCATATGCAGGACTTGCTTAAAAGTACCACGGCTGCCCACAAGGTTGCTGATGACCGAAGGCCTCCCGGCTGGCGTCAGTTTCTTAAGGCCCTGGCAATCCTCAACATCCCCCTCTCCGGTGTACCCAACCATAAGCTTCGTCAACAGATTCAAGCTTTAAAACAAAAGCCTTCAACGAGATACAGCACCCCTAAAGATGCCCCAACGACACCGGCCCCATATGAAAGCGATGATGCTAACTCATTTACTCCCATGAATGTCTCAGGACCTTTTCCTAAACCCGATCTCTCGGCGTGGTTAGACTTTTGAAAATGACTTTTGAATGACTATGATTAAATTCAATAAATTTTTTTTTTGAAAAATAAGCAAGTTAACATTTGTGGCATTCTTGAAACATATGACGTGAGCATACGCCTTGATTACGCGTTCTTAAAGGACACACATTTGAACACTTTTGATATTTTCTAACAAAACAAGATACAAGGTTATCATTACTTCTTAAATCATCCTTATAAAGAGACATAACATCTTCAAAAGAAACTCCCCGGGCTCTTTGGCACAGGTAAAATACACAGTGGTGACCGCATGTAGTGGAAAGGTTATCTTGCACTTGTTTGATGTTGTAGTAGATCTTTGTACCGTTTAGGGTCAAAAAATCTTTAATAGATTTAGGGAAATGTGAAAAACCGGGGGGAAAGCCATAGGAATCAAAAAAAGTTGAGATTTTTCGTCCACCTTCCTGTTCTAATGTCATAGCTAGCCAATGTTCACCAGGCATGTGTTTAGGATGGGTATTGACAATAAACATTGCAGGCCTCTCAGACCATATCTCCATAGGTAATTCATCACAAGCCAACACTCCACAAAATTGTTTTCCAATCAAGCGGCTCATGAGCCCGTCCAACTCTTGGGTATTCATGTCTTTGTTCAAAGGTCCTTAATAATAATCCACTAAGACCTGTCTTCGGGCATTCACTTCCAAGATTGAATCAGAGCATGCGTAAACAATCATGCTAACTGTACAGGCTAAAGGTGTACGGAAACGCATTTCCAGCCTGAGGTTACCTTGGGACACCACAGACAGATTTCCTGAGGTGTCATCATCAGGTGATAAATTGAAAGCATACAATGTGTAACCCTCTGCAAAATCATTTCTGTCAATAGGTAAAGAGAGATCTTTTAGATGTCGCCCTGTAGCCAGGAATAGATTGTAAAATTCTCGCACAGATATGTTGTTATTAAATTGTGGTTGGAAAGCCTTCGCCGGAACCTGACGTCCGTCCTGACAGAGCGCTACATACTCTGCATTGAAGTGCTGAAAATTAAAGGGGTTTTTATCTAAACTGCCCGTATTAGAGGCGTGATCAACCAGACCTATAACCACATATCTAGGTAAAGGGCCTAGAAATAGGTTTTCTTGACTGCAGATTCTACTGCCCACAGGTATGCTAAAGGTTTTCATGGTAATTCTTTGGAGAGGGTAAAGGGCATTTCCTTTCATCAAAGCATGTGAGTGACCCAGGCGCACGGCCGGAGATACAGATACTTTTTTAATAAAAAGGGTTGCCCCCAACACTTTCAAACTAAAATCCCCGTCTTGGGGAGACATCAGGCAAAAATCATCCTTGGCCCTGGTTAATTTTAATCTTAAATCAACCGAATTTAAGAGTAACCGTTCTTGAAAGAAAATGTCAGAGTGTATAGGGCCTAGCAAATGAAACTCTCGAGATTCGGCGCAGTAGCGAGCTCGTGCCGCTAGTCCTTTGTTTGCACCGGTGGAAGGGTCTGTCGATTCCATAGAGGCTCCTGCAGTATCCTTGCTAAACAGCCCGGCGCTAAATTGGGTTTTGAGAGTGTCTTCGGAGTAGTTTAGTAAACACTCCATGATGGCTCTATAAGGGTATGTAGCGCTGCTTTGACTGATTAGGCGTTCACCCAAAGTCACATCAACTTGGGAGAAAATGGTGGCCAAGGGGTAATTAATGAGACTCACTTTGGCATCGTCTGCAATATTAGACCCATCTCTTTTGGTCACTTTTAGACGTAAATGCACCAAGGTGTTGTTGAGGTCCAGATAGTTGTCACCATGGCCTGGTATGAAAAATTCGATAGGCCCGTTATCGGTAATAGCAGAGAGAGGGGCTATCTCCACATAACTGGATCTATCTATTGAATGCTGCGTTAACGGTGCCGTGAAAAGATCAAGTTCTGTCTTTATAGCTTCAGAGGACATTCGATGTAAAAGAGCCATGTCACTTATTCTTTTAGAAAATACTTCCTAGTATTCTTTTAGCCTGTTTTGGTACAGACCTCCTCACTTTACCCCGTCTTTGACTTACTGGGGTTCTTTTAACAGTTAACCGCCGCTTTTTAGGTGCAGGTCTACGCCTTAAACCAGGGGGTCTCTTTTTTGGCCTTCGAGACAATATCATAAGCCCCGAGCCTTCTTGATGCTCCACCTCTGGTGACGCCCTTCGGGTCATAGCATTGGCTACAACCTCACTTACTATATTTTTAGCCGCTGATTTTAAATGTGGTTTGGCTATGCTGAAGCCTCTCTTCATAAACGGTAAAACCATCCTGAAGAGGTTACGGAATATACCTCCTATCCCCGAACCATACATTGTCGGCGCTCCATGATATCCTGGTAGTCCATTACCCACTTGATCCACATAGTATGAAACATAACGGTTAGGGTCGAGCTGATGGTGCTCCATAACCCTTTTATTTGTATTATGTTTATAAATATAATACAGCTATTATATATGTAGAGAGGTTTTGGTGGGTCTAAAGTGGAGTTTTACAATCGTTTTACCATAAGTAAATTCAATGTTTTCGTTCTGATCCGTTTTAAGCTCAACCAGAATGTTTTCAATATAGTTCTTGCTGACATGTACGTAGTGCGGCTTGTCATAATTGACAGTGACGATGTCCCCATCCTTGCCGTCTATATGAACTGTTCGCAGGAGGGGCACACAGCTGTCTCCGACCCTTTGATAGGTTATGATGTCGGTATAGACAAATATGTTGTAAAAGCCTGCATGTATATCCGCAGGGAATGGGAATAATTTATCGTTCACATACGTCCATTTATTGGGACCCATCCCCAACATGTAGGATAAATTACCGCTGGTCTTTATACCTCCGTTAGCAGGCCCTGAGATTTGTATCCTTTTATGGATTGGATTGTAGAATAGGAATATTTCCATCTTGTTCAGGGTTAGGTGTTCATTCAACTCTGAGACGATCCTGTCGACGGTTCTATAGAAACCTTTTTTAAGCTTAATAAGTTTCGCAGGTTCCGAGAACCTTTTGCAATAAAAATCACGGTCCTTAGCTTTGATATTATACCAACTATGGGGGTATGTAATCTCGCTGAGACCTACTTCCCAAGCCTCTGATAACTCTATAGGCTTTGGAAAATTGGTTGTATACTTCGAACTCTGATTATTACGATATATCTGTGCCGACGCATTACTGGGGAGAGTCAGGTAGAAGCCGCTGTGTTCCATGATGCCCAACTGTGTACACGCGAATGATGCGCTAGTTATCATGACTAGGGGTTTAAATTAACCCCCGTTGCCTCCACCACATCCTGCTCCAATACCCAACTGTTGAACTTTTGAGGCCAGTTTTTCCAGCGGACCAGCAACCATTTTTTACCCTTTTCTCTCTTCTGATCTAGAATCTCCTCCACGTGAAAGACTTTGTCTTTACCCAACTGGACCTTCTGTAATTCCTTCTCATAAAAAGATCCCTCTATAAGATCCCCGTCATAATCTTTTAATTTGTAGACCGGCGGAATGCGTGGCAGACATTCGGTAACGGTAAACAACTCCGAGCTAAAGCCTTGTTCGTATTTTTTGTCGAAAACACCCCTCAACTTTGATATACGCACCAAGTCACCCACTAGGAATTTAAAAGTCATTTTTTTCTTACGGCGAAGTGGGAACAAACCATACATATTTTTAAAGACTTGAAAAGAGTTTTCCGAAGAGACCTCCGAGGGCTTCATACGTATAGTCTTATGGTAGCTGTGGTTGTACCCGTTTACTAAATCCTGAACTATGTCTGTATATCGGTTGGTGTTGTGAGCTGTAAAATAGCGCCACATCCGCTCTTTCAAAGTCCTATTAAAGCGTTCCACAACCGAAGCTTTCAAATCAGAGCCTGTAGCAAAATGTACTATATTATACTTATTCATTAGCTTCTGAAATGTTTTATTAAAAAATTCTTTTCCGCCATCCGTCTGCACTTTCTTGGGGGCGCCTCCTGCCTTCAAGATCGATTCAAAGGCCCTGGTCACCTCTGCCCCGCTCTTATTTTTTAACACCCTTACATAGGCTAATTTAGAGAAAATATCTATAACCGTTAGCATGTAGCGATTTCCATCATTTTTATCGGCAAGGGACTGCATGTCACATAGATCCGCCTGAAATTGGGATAATGGATGCGTAGAAAAAACTCTATTTCTTGGAAAATGTTTTCTTACAGGTTTATGTAGAGTGTAGGCATCTTGCTCTGATAACCATTCATTCACTTTAGCATCGCTTAACAGACTACCTGTTTCTTCGACTATAGCTCTCTGTAAACGCTCTTTACCCCCATAAGACCCGGGGTTAGAGGGATTATAATATATGTTTTTCAACAGCTGCTCAGCCATCCTTCTTGCCTCTCTGAGGTACAATAACTGTAATGAGCCACTTTCATATAACGACAACATTTCAGTTTGTGAATTTTTATTTTAAGAATGCAACAATTATTACGTATACAGACAATTCAGGATTTGTTGCAAGATACAAGTCCCCGTTTTCTCAACAATCACAGCATGCAACACCCTGTATATATTGTTTAGATTTACAGGTTTGTTTCGCTGAATTTTTAAAACACACACGTCTGATATATAAGTATATAAACAACAAATATGATACACATTCACATTAAAGGGTGGTTCAAACAAATAATGTAAAATCTTAGCCAAAGTTATTTCTAGTTCTTCAGAATCCTCAACAAGCCTTGATACCATATGTGACCATTGTAAACTCTCGCCCGTATGTCGGACATGTTTCATGATTTGCTCCATTTTTAACACACGCTCTACAATAACCCCTGTATTGTGGGTTGTGTAGAACTTTACATTGTTCACTTTATTTTCAATAATCTGATGCATAACATTTGTAAGGTCTCTCAAAAGAAAAAATGTATTTATTCGCTCAAACATCGTAGACACATAGTTACCCATAGCTCTAAATAAACAAAATGTCACTCGGTCTCTTGGGATTTATTGAGCCAGAAAAGCATCACATCAGCCACCACAGCTTCCCTGTATTTGTTGTCGTCCACCAGGGTGTGTCGGATTTCTTTGAGTTTCTCATGGATGAAGATGGCCTCCTTCAGTTCATGTAGGAAGGCTTCGGTTACCCCGTAAACTCTAGGGATAGACGGCGCAATACCCATAGACTCCAGGGCGATGACCAGCGCTGGTATAAAACGGCAGGACCACAGTCTTTTCACCAGCTCCTCAAAATGATTGAAAAAGTAGTATCTAGGAGGGTCGTAGAGGCAAGGATGACGACGCTGGCTGGGATGATTGATCTCACAGCCGATGCATTTTTCTCGTATATATTCGCCAATCACCACGTTTAAAAGTGTAGCTACAGAGGCCTTGATTGTATCCACAAAAATAGTACTGGCCACCCCATCAAACACATCCTCAGGCTGGGTAAATGTCGGGGGTGTCACGGGTCTTGCCAGGGGTGCGTAGAGTGTAGGGCTTCGTGGCATAGAGTCTTTAGTGTCGGGCCCCCATGACGTAGTGGCTTCCTCGTAGATGGTCTGGAGATCCATGGTGTATGCTGAAATGAAGAACTGGCTGCTTTTTTTCTTTTTATTGTAGAACAAGGCCCTTGGGTATCTGGGGGGGCGGGGTTAAAGCATCCGCTTACTTAGTTTTCTTCTGACGCTGTATCTTCTTGAGGCTCTTTTGCATCGTAATCTTTACGATTCGTATATATTATGCACTTCTTTAAATGAACAAGGCTCTGACGCTGTTGGCTCTGTACAAAGAGAGCATCCAACGGTTGCAACATTTTCAATTCCAGTACATCCCAACTCTTAAAAGGAATAAGCAGACGCAGTCGGGTATCCCCAGTCAGGCCACCACCCCTAAGGTTGTGGTTTCGGATTGCCTCGGTGCCGATATAGAACTCCACGCTGCCGCACGGTCGGCCATTCTTTCTTTGTATTTTCACCCTGTGAAATATTTGTCCTGAGGAGTCCGGGGTACCTTCCCAACGGGTCTCGTGGCCCGTGAACACACTATACCCCTTGGTGATAAGGCTCAGTTCAGGACACACAACCTTGCGAAAAACCGACCAGTCTTCAACACCATATTCCAAGCCTACAGTCTGGTCTGTATATTCTTCTCCTTCATCTACCGTATAGAGGGTCACTCTACAGGCCAGGTAATCAAACCGATACCCCCACTGCTGGCCATTAGACATCAACACTTGATCTGTCAGAGCATTTGCTGGCGGTATTTGGGTTCTATACACATTTAAAAAACGTTTTTTTGGCGCATCATATATTGCTGGTTGATACTTTGCCCTTGCTCTATGGGCAACCCGAAGGCCTGTTTCAGTTGTTACAGTCATCACTGCTTTGGTACCGATCCCAAATTCCATGGTTATTCTTAAGATCTTGTGCACTCTTAAACAGGTATTGTTCAGCGGCTTTATAAGGGGCCTTAACCAACCCAAACCGTGAGAAACAGTAACAGGTTGACCTGACACATGGTCACTTACTCAACCCAGGGCATGCACCCTTCTACATGACATAGGGTCATAAATCATTACATAGGGTCATAAATCAGGCTTGGGTCATCAATCATTAACGGCCTGTCAAATGGACCCTTACTCACCCCATAGCCCCCACCTAACCAGGCTTGCCTGACCAGAAGACATGCACACGTCATCACTACATAGGGTTCACATAGAGTTCACATAGGTTCACATAGGGTCATCAATCAAAATTTTGACCCGTGACATCTACTTTATTCTCTCTGGTGCACTGCCATCGACCAGGGCCAGTAAGGAATATGGTGCCATTTGAGATATATATGTTCTAGTCTCAAAGTGCAGCTTCGATTCTATGGCTTTCAAGAAAACAGTCTGAGTCTGAGACCTGATTGGTCCGTTTTGCCAGTAGCTTTTAGATGGCCATTTCCATCTGCTGCCAAATGTGTTGAAAGGTTTTCGATAGTAAATACTATGCTACCACACGCATCCATCCTCCTCTCCTGCTCTATCCCTTTCTCCCCCTCTCTTCCTCCCCCTCTCTTCCTCCCCCTCTCTTCCTCCCCCTCTCTTCCTCCCCCTCTCTTCCTCCCTTTCGCTCCCTCTCTCTCCTTCTCTCTCTCTCTCTCTCTCTCTCTCTCTCCCTCTCTCTCTCTCTCTCTCTCTCTCTCTCTCTCTCTCTCTCTCTCTCTCTCTCTCTCCTTCTCTCTCTCTCTCTCTCTCTCTCTCTCTCTCTCCTTCTCTCTCTCTCTCTCTCTCTCTCTCCTTCTCTCTCTCCCTCCCTCTGTTTCTCTCTTTCTCTCTCTCTCCTTCTCTCTCTCCCCCTCTCTTCCTCTCTCTCTCTCTTCCTTGCTCTCTCTCTCTCTCTCTCCCTCTGTTTCTCTCTTTCTCTCTCTCTCCTCTCTCTCCATCTCTCTCTCTCTCCCCTTCTCTTCCTTCCTCTCTCTCTCTCTCTCTCTCTCTCTCTCTCTCTCTCTCTCTCTCTCCCTCTGTTTCTCTCTCCCTCTGTTTCTCTCTTTCTCTCTCTCTCCTTCTCTCTCTCCCCCTCTCTCTCTCAGAGAGAGCAGGTTATTCATTCTGTCTCCTGTGTGTTCGGGATCTCTCTCAGAGAGAAGGTTATTCATTCTGTCTCCTGTGTGTTGGGGATCTCTCTCAGAGAGAGCAGGTTATTCATTCTGTCTCCTGTGTGTTGGGGATCTCTCTCAGAGAGAAGGTGATTAATTCTGTCTGCTGTGTATTGGGGATCTCTCAGAGAGAAGGTTATTCATTCTGTATGCTGTGTATTGGGGATCTCTCTCAGAGAGAAGGTTATTCATTCTGTCTCCTGTGTGTTGGGGGTCTCTCTCAGAGAGAAGGTTATTCATTCTGTCTGCTGTGTATTGGGGATCTCTCTGAGGGGAGGTTATTCATTCTGTCTGCTGTGTATTGGGGATCTCTCAGAGAGAAGGTTATTCATTCTGTCTGCTGTATATTGGGATCTCTCAGAGAGAAGGTTATTCATTCTGTCTCCTGTGTGTTGGGGATCTCTCTCAGAGAGAAGGTTATTCATTCTGTCTGCTGTGTATTGGGGATCTCTCTGAGGGGAGGTTATTCATTCTGTCTGCTGTGTATTGGGGATCTCTCAGAGAGAAGGTTATTCATTCTGTCTGCTGTGTATTGGGGATCTCTCAGAGAGAAGGTTGTTCATTCTGTCTCCTGTGTGTTGGAGATCTCTCTCAGAGAGAAGGTTATTCATTCTGTCTGCTGTGTATTGGGGATCTCTCTGAGGGGGGGTTATTCATTCTGTCTGCTGTGTATTGGGGATCTCTCAGAGAGAAGGTTATTCATTCTGTCTCCTGTGTATTGGGGATCTCTCTCAGAGAGAAGGTTATTCATTCTGTCTCCTGTGTATTGGGGATCTCTCAGAGTGAAGGTTATTCATTCTGTCTCCTGTGTATTGGGGATCTCTCTCAGAGAGAAGGTTATTCATTCTGTCTGCTGTGTATTGGGGATCTCTGAGAGAGAAGGTTATTCATTCTGTCTCCTGTGTGTTGGGGATCTCTGAGAGAGAGAAGGTTATTCATTCTGTCTGCTGTGTATTGGGGATCTCTCTCAGAGTGAAGGTTATTCATTCTGTCTCCTGTGTATTGGGGATCTCTCTCAGAGAGAAGGTTATTCATTCTGTCTCCTGTGTGTTGGGGATCTCTCTCAGAGAGAAGGTTATTCATTCTGTCTGCTGTGTGTTGGGGATCTCTCTCAGAGAGAAGGTTATTCATTCTGTCTCCTGTGTGTTGGGGGATCTCTCTCAGAGAGAAGGTTATTCATTCTGTCTCCTGTGTGTTGGGGATCTCTCTCAGAGAGAAGGTTATTCATTCTGTCTCCTGTGTGTTGGGGATCTCTCTCAGAGAGAATGTTATTCATTCTGTCTGCTGTGTATTGGGGATCTCTCAGAGAGAAGGTTATTCATTCTGTCTGCTGTGTGTTGGGGATCTCTCTGAGTGAAGGTTATTCATTCTGTCTGCTGTGTATTGGGGATCTCTCAGAGAGAAGGTTATTCATTCTGTCTGCTGTGTATTGGGGATCTCTCAGAGAGAAGGTTATTCATTCTGTCTGCTGTGTATTTGGGATCTCTCAGAGTGAAGGTTATTCATTCTGTCTGCTGTGTATTGGGGATCTCTCAGAGAGAAGGTTATTCATTCTGTCGGCTGTGTATTGGGGATCTCCCAGAGAGAAGGTTATTCATTCTGTCTGCTGTGTATTGGGGATCTCTCAGAGAGAAGGTTATTCATTCTGTCTGCTGTGTATTGGGGATCTCTCAGAGAGAAGGTTATTCATTCTGTCTGCTGTGTATTGGAGGTATCTCAGAGAGAAGGATATTCATTCTCTCTGCTGTGTGTTGGGGATCTCTCTCAGAGAGAAGGTTATTCATTCAGTCTCCTGTGTGTTGGGGGATCTCTCTCAGAGAGAAGGTTATTCATTCTGTCTCCTGTGTGTTGGGGATCTCTCTCAGAGAGAAGGTTATTCATTTTGTCTGCTGTGTATTGGGGATCTCTCTGAGTGAAGGTTATTCATTCTGTCTGCTGTGTATTGGGGATCTCTCAGAGAGAAGGTTATTCATTCTGTCTGCTGTGTATTGGGGATCTCTCAGAGAGAAGGTTATTCATTCTGTCTGCTGTGTATTGGGGATCTCTCAGATGGGAGGTTATTCATTCTGTCTGCTGTGTATTGGGGATCTCTCAGAGAGAAGGTTATTCATTCTGTCTGCTGTATATTGGGATCTCTCAGAGAGAAGGTTATTCATTCTGTCTCCTGTGTGTTGGGGATCTCTCTCAGAGAGAAGGTTATTCATTCTGTCTGCTGTGTATTGGGGATCTCTCTGAGGGGAGGTTATTCATTCTGTCTGCTGTGTATTGGGGATCTCTCAGAGAGAAGGTTATTCATTCTGTCTCCTGTGTATTGGGGATCTCTCTCAGAGAGAAGGTTATTCATTCTGTCTGCTGTGTATTGGGGATCTCTGAGAGAGAAGGTTATTCATTCTGTCTGCTGTGTATTGGGGATCTCTCTCAGAGTGAAGGTTATTCATTCTGTCTCCTGTGTATTGGGGATCTCTCTCAGAGAGAAGGTTATTCATTCTGTCTCCTGTGTGTTGGGGATCTCTCTCAGAGAGAAGGTTATTCATTCTGTCTGCTGTGTGTTGGGGATCTCTCTCAGAGAGAAGGTTATTCATTCTGTCTCCTGTGTGTTGGGGGATCTCTCTCAGAGAGAAGGTTATTCATTCTGTCTCCTGTGTGTTGGGGATCTCTCTCAGAGAGAAGGTTATTCATTCTGTCTCCTGTGTGTTGGGGATCTCTCTCAGAGAGAATGTTATTCATTCTGTCTGCTGTGTATTGGGGATCTCTCAGAGAGAAGGTTATTCATTCTGTCTGCTGTGTGTTGGGGATCTCTCTGAGCGAAGGTTATTCATTCTGTCTGCTGTGTATTGGGGATCTCTCTGAGTGAAGGTTATTCATTCTGTCTGCTGTGTATTGGGGATCTCTCAGAGAGAAGGTTATTCATTCTGTCTGCTGTGTATTGGGGATCTCTCAGAGAGAAGGTTATTCATTCTGTCTGCTGTGTATTTGGGATCTCTCAGAGTGAAGGTTATTCATTCTGTCTGCTGTGTATTGGGGATCTCTCAGAGAGAAGGTTATTCATTCTGTCGGCTGTGTATTGGGGATCTCCCAGAGAGAAGGTTATTCATACTGTCTGCTGTGTATTGGGGATCTCTCAGAGAGAAGGTTATTCATTCTGTCTGCTGTGTATTAGGGATCTCTCAGAGAGAAGGTTATTCATTCTGTCTGCTGTGTATTGGAGGTATCTCAAAGAGAAGGATATTCATTCTCTCTGCTGTGTGTTGGGGATCTCTCTCAGAGAGAAGGTTATTCATTCAGTCTCCTGTGTGTTGGGGGATCTCTCTCAGAGAGAAGGTTATTCATTCTGTCTCCTGTGTGTTGGGGATCTCTCTCAGAGAGAAGGTTATTCATTCTGTCTGCTGTGTATTGGGGATCTCTCTGAGTGAAGGTTATTCATTCTGTCTGCTGTGTATTGGGGATCTCTCAGAGAGAAGGTTATTCATTCTGTCTGCTGTGTATTGGGGATCTCTCAGAGAGAAGGTTATTCATTCTGTCTGCTGTGTATTGGGGATCTCTCAGATGGGAGGTTATTCATTCTGTCTGCTGTGTATTGGGGATCTCTCAGAGAGAAGGTTATTCATTCTGTCTGCTGTATATTGGGATCTCTCAGAGAGAAGGTTATTCATTCTGTCTCCTGTGTGTTGGGGATCTCTCTCAGAGAGAAGGTTAATCATTCTGTCTGCTGTGTATTGGGGATCTCTCTGAGGGGAGGTTATTCATTCTGTCTGCTGTGTATTGGGGATCTCTCAAAGAGAAGGTTATTCATTCTGTCTGCTGTGTATTGGGGATCTCTCAGAGAGAAGGTTATTCATTCTGTCTCCTGTGTGTTGGAGATCTCTCTCAGAGAGAAGGTTATTCATTCTGTCTGCTGTGTATTGGGGATCTCTCTGAGGGGAGGTTATTCATTCTGTCTGCTGTGTATTGGGGATCTCTCAGAGAGAAGGTTATTCATTCTGTCTCCTGTGTATTGGGGATCTCTCTCAGAGAGAAGGTTATTCATTCTGTCTGCTGTGTATTGGGGATCTCTCAGAGAGAAGGTTATTCATTCTGTCGGCTGTGTATTGGGGATCTCCCAGAGAGAAGGTTATTCATTCTGTCTGCTGTGTATTGGGGATCTCTCAGAGAGAAGGTTATTCATTCTGTCTGCTGTGTATTGGGGATCTCTCAGAGAGAAGGTTATTCATTCTGTCTGCTGTGTATTGGAGGTATATCAGAGAGAAGGATATTCATTCTCTCTGCTGTGTGTTGGGGATCTCTCTCAGAGAGAAGGTTATTCATTCAGTCTCCTGTGTGTTGGGGGATCTCTCTCAGAGAGAAGGTTATTCATTCTGTCTCCTGTGTGTTGGGGATCTCTCTCAGAGAGAAGGTTATTCATTTTGTCTGCTGTGTATTGGGGATCTCTCTGAGTGAAGGTTATTCATTCTGTCTGCTGTGTATTGGGGATCTCTCAGAGAGAAGGTTATTCATTCTGTCTGCTGTGTATTGGGGATCTCTCAGAGAGAAGGTTATTCATTCTGTCTGCTGTGTATTGGGGATCTCTCAGATGGGAGGTTATTCATTCTGTCTGCTGTGTATTGGGGATCTCTCAGAGAGAAGGTTATTCATTCTGTCTGCTGTATATTGGGATCTCTCAGAGAGAAGGTTATTCATTCTGTCTCCTGTGTGTTGGGGATCTCTCTCAGAGAGAAGGTTATTCATTCTGTCTGCTGTGTATTGGGGATCTCTCCGAGGGGAGGTTGTTCATTCTGTCTGCTGTGTATTGGGGATCTCTCAAAGAGAAGGTTATTCATTCTCTCTGCTGTGTATTGGGGATCTCTCAGAGAGAAGGTTATTCATTCTGTCTCCTGTGTGTTGGAGATCTCTCTCAGAGAGAAGGTTATTCATTCTGTCTGCTGTGTATTGGGGATCTCTCTGAGGGGAGGTTATTCATTCTGTCTGCTGTGTATTGGGGATCTCTCAGAGAGAAGGTTATTCATTCTGTCTCCTGTGTATTGGGGATCTCTCTCAGAGAGAAGGTTATTCATTCTGTCTGCTGTGTATTGGGGATCTCTGAGAGAGAAGGTTATTCATTCTGTCTGCTGTGTATTGGGGATCTCTCTCAGAGTGAAGGTTATTCATTCTGTCTCCTGTGTATTGGGGATCTCTCTCAGAGAGAAGGTTATTCATTCTGTCTCCTGTGTGTTGGGGATCTCTCTCAGAGAGAAGGTTATTCATTCTGTCTGCTGTGTGTTGGGGATCTCTCTCAGAGAGAAGGTTATTCATTCTGTCTCCTGTGTGTTGGGGGATCTCTCTCAGAGAGAAGGTTATTCATTCTGTCTCCTGTGTGTTGGGGATCTCTCTCAGAGAGAAGGTTATTCATTCTGTCTCCTGTGTGTTGGGGATCTCTCTCAGAGAGAATGTTATTCATTCTGTCTGCTGTGTATTGGGGATCTCTCAGAGAGAAGGTTATTCATTCTGTCTGCTGTGTGTTGGGGATCTCTCTGAGTGAAGGTTATTCATTCTGTCTGCTGTGTATTGGGGATCTCTCTGAGTGAAGGTTATTCATTCTGTCTGCTGTGTATTGGGGATCTCTCAGAGAGAAGGTTATTCATTCTGTCTGCTGTGTATTGGGGATCTCTCAGAGAGAAGGTTATTCATTCTGTCTGCTGTGTATTTGGGATCTCTCAGAGTGAAGGTTATTCATTCTGTCTGCTGTGTATTGGGGATCTCTCAGAGAGAAGGTTATTCATTCTGTCGGCTGTGTATTGGGGATCTCCCAGAGAGAAGGTTATTCATGCTGTCTGCTGTGTATTGGGGATCTCTCAGAGAGAAGGTTATTCATTCTGTCTGCTGTGTATTAGGGATCTCTCAGAGAGAAGGTTATTCATTCTGTCTGCTGTGTATTGGAGGTATCTCAAAGAGAAGGATATTCATTCTCTCTGCTGTGTGTTGGGGATCTCTCTCAGAGAGAAGGTTATTCATTCAGTCTCCTGTGTGTTGGGGGATCTCTCTCAGAGAGAAGGTTATTCATTCTGTCTCCTGTGTGTTGGGGATCTCTCTCAGAGAGAAGGTTATTCATTCTGTCTGCTGTGTATTGGGGATCTCTCTGAGTGAAGGTTATTCATTCTGTCTGCTGTGTATTGGGGATCTCTCAGAGAGAAGGTTATTCATTCTGTCTGCTGTGTATTGGGGATCTCTCAGAGAGAAGGTTATTCATTCTGTCTGCTGTGTATTGGGGATCTCTCAGATGGGAGGTTATTCATTCTGTCTGCTGTGTATTGGGGATCTCTCAGAGAGAAGGTTATTCATTCTGTCTGCTGTATATTGGGATCTCTCAGAGAGAAGGTTATTCATTCTGTCTCCTGTGTGTTGGGGATCTCTCTCAGAGAGAAGGTTATTCATTCTGTCTGCTGTGTATTGGGGATCTCTCTGAGGGGAGGTTATTCATTCTGTCTGCTGTGTATTGGGGATCTCTCAAAGAGAAGGTTATTCATTCTGTCTGCTGTGTATTGGGGATCTCTCAGAGAGAAGGTTATTCATTCTGTCTCCTGTGTGTTGGAGATCTCTCTCAGAGAGAAGGTTATTCATTCTGTCTGCTGTGTATTGGGGATCTCTCTGAGGGGAGGTTATTCATTCTGTCTGCTGTGTATTGGGGATCTCTCAGAGAGAAGGTTATTCATTCTGTCTCCTGTGTATTGGGGATCTCTCTCAGAGAGAAGGTTATTCATTCTGTCTGCTGTGTATTGGGGATCTCTCAGAGAGAAGGTTATTCATTCTGTCTGCTGTGTGTTGGGGATCTCTCTGAGTGAAGGTTATTCATTCTGTCTGCTGTGTATTGGGGATCTCTCAGAGAGAAGGTTATTCATTCTGTCTGCTGTGTATTGGGGATCTCTCAGAGAGAAGGTTATTCATTCTGTCTGCTGTGTATTTGGGATCTCTCAGAGTGAAGGTTATTCATTCTGTCTGCTGTGTATTGGGGATCTCTCAGATGGGAGGTTATTCATTCTGTCTGCTGTGTATTGGGGATCTCTCAGAGAGAAGGTTATTCATTCTGTCTGCTGTATATTGGGATCTTTCAGAGAGAAGGTTATTCATTCTGTCTCCTGTGTGTTGGGGATCTCTCTCAGAGAGAAGGTTATTCATTCTGTCTGCTGTGTATTGGGGATCTCTCTGAGGGGAGGTTATTCATTCTGTCTGCTGTGTATTGGGGATCTCTCAAAGAGAAGGTTATTCATTCTGTCTGCTGTGTATTGGGGATCTCTCAGAGAGAAGGTTATTCATTCTGTCTCCTGTGTGTTGGAGATCTCTCTCAGAGAGAAGGTTATTCATTCTGTCTGCTGTGTATTGGGGATCTCTCAGAGAGAAGGTTATTCATTCTGTCTCCTGTGTGTTGGAGATCTCTCTCAGAGAGAAGGTTATTCATTCTGTCTGCTGTGTATTGGGGATCTCTCAAAGAGAAGGTTATTCATTCTGTCTGCTGTGTATTGGGGATCTCTCAGAGAGAAGGTTATTCATTCTGTCTCCTGTGTGTTGGAGATCTCTCTCAGAGAGAAGGTTATTCATTCTGTCTGCTGTGTATTGGGGATCTCTCTGAGGGGAGGTTATTCATTCTGTCTGCTGTGTATTGGGGATCTCTCAGAGAGAAGGTTATTCATTCTGTCTCCTGTGTATTGGGGATCTCTCTCAGAGAGAAGGTTATTCATTCTGTCTGCTGTGTATTGGGGATCTCTCAGAGAGAAGGTTATTCATTCTGTCTGCTGTGTGTTGGGGATCTCTCTGAGTGAAGGTTATTCATTCTGTCTGCTGTGTATTGGGGATCTCTCAGAGAGAAGGTTATTCATTCTGTCTGCTGTGTATTGGGGATCTCTCAGAGAGAAGGTTATTCATTCTGTCTGCTGTGTGTTGGGGATCTCTCTGAGTGAAGGTTATTCATTCTGTCTGCTGTGTATTGGGGATCTCTCTGAGTGAAGGTTATTCATTCTGTCTGCTGTGTATTGGGGATCTCTCAGAGAGAAGGTTATTCATTCTGTCTGCTGTGTATTGGGGATCTCTCAGAGAGAAGGTTATTCATTCTGTCTGCTGTGTATTTGGGATCTCTCAGAGTGAAGGTTATTCATTCTGTCTGCTGTGTATTGGGGATCTCTCAGAGAGAAGGTTATTCATTCTGTCGGCTGTGTATTGGGGATCTCCCAGAGAGAAGGTTATTCATGCTGTCTGCTGTGTATTGGGGATCTCTCAGAGAGAAGGTTATTCATTCTGTCTGCTGTGTATTAGGGATCTCTCAGAGAGAAGGTTATTCATTCTGTCTGCTGTGTATTGGAGGTATCTCAAAGAGAAGGATATTCATTCTCTCTGCTGTGTGTTGGGGATCTCTCTCAGAGAGAAGGTTATTCATTCAGTCTCCTGTGTGTTGGGGGATCTCTCTCAGAGAGAAGGTTATTCATTCTGTCTCCTGTGTGTTGGGGATCTCTCTCAGAGAGAAGGTTATTCATTCTGTCTGCTGTGTATTGGGGATCTCTCTGAGTGAAGGTTATTCATTCTGTCTGCTGTGTATTGGGGATCTCTCAGAGAGAAGGTTATTCATTCTGTCTGCTGTGTATTGGGGATCTCTCAGAGAGAAGGTTATTCATTCTGTCTGCTGTGTATTGGGGATCTCTCAGATGGGAGGTTATTCATTCTGTCTGCTGTGTATTGGGGATCTCTCAGAGAGAAGGTTATTCATTCTGTCTGCTGTATATTGGGATCTCTCAGAGAGAAGGTTATTCATTCTGTCTCCTGTGTGTTGGGGATCTCTCTCAGAGAGAAGGTTATTCATTCTGTCTGCTGTGTATTGGGGATCTCTCTGAGGGGAGGTTATTCATTCTGTCTGCTGTGTATTGGGGATCTCTCAAAGAGAAGGTTATTCATTCTGTCTGCTGTGTATTGGGGATCTCTCAGAGAGAAGGTTATTCATTCTGTCTCCTGTGTGTTGGAGATCTCTCTCAGAGAGAAGGTTATTCATTCTGTCTGCTGTGTATTGGGGATCTCTCTGAGGGGAGGTTATTCATTCTGTCTGCTGTGTATTGGGGATCTCTCAGAGAGAAGGTTATTCATTCTGTCTCCTGTGTATTGGGGATCTCTCTCAGAGAGAAGGTTATTCATTCTGTCTGCTGTGTATTGGGGATCTCTCAGAGAGAAGGTTATTCATTCTGTCTGCTGTGTGTTGGGGATCTCTCTGAGTGAAGGTTATTCATTCTGTCTGCTGTGTATTGGGGATCTCTCAGAGAGAAGGTTATTCATTCTGTCTGCTGTGTATTGGGGATCTCTCAGAGAGAAGGTTATTCATTCTGTCTGCTGTGTATTTGGGATCTCTCAGAGTGAAGGTTATTCATTCTGTCTGCTGTGTATTGGGGATCTCTCAGATGGGAGGTTATTCATTCTGTCTGCTGTGTATTGGGGATCTCTCAGAGAGAAGGTTATTCATTCTGTCTGCTGTATATTGGGATCTTTCAGAGAGAAGGTTATTCATTCTGTCTCCTGTGTGTTGGGGATCTCTCTCAGAGAGAAGGTTATTCATTCTGTCTGCTGTGTATTGGGGATCTCTCTGAGGGGAGGTTATTCATTCTGTCTGCTGTGTATTGGGGATCTCTCAAAGAGAAGGTTATTCATTCTGTCTGCTGTGTATTGGGGATCTCTCAGAGAGAAGGTTATTCATTCTGTCTCCTGTGTGTTGGAGATCTCTCTCAGAGAGAAGGTTATTCATTCTGTCTGCTGTGTATTGGGGATCTCTCAGAGAGAAGGTTATTCATTCTGTCTCCTGTGTGTTGGAGATCTCTCTCAGAGAGAAGGTTATTCATTCTGTCTGCTGTGTATTGGGGATCTCTCAAAGAGAAGGTTATTCATTCTGTCTGCTGTGTATTGGGGATCTCTCAGAGAGAAGGTTATTCATTCTGTCTCCTGTGTGTTGGAGATCTCTCTCAGAGAGAAGGTTATTCATTCTGTCTGCTGTGTATTGGGGATCTCTCTGAGGGGAGGTTATTCATTCTGTCTGCTGTGTATTGGGGATCTCTCAGAGAGAAGGTTATTCATTCTGTCTCCTGTGTATTGGGGATCTCTCTCAGAGAGAAGGTTATTCATTCTGTCTGCTGTGTATTGGGGATCTCTCAGAGAGAAGGTTATTCATTCTGTCTGCTGTGTGTTGGGGATCTCTCTGAGTGAAGGTTATTCATTCTGTCTGCTGTGTATTGGGATCTCTCAGAGAGAAGGTTATTCATTCTGTCTGCTGTGTATTGGGGATCTCTCAGAGAGAAGGTTATTCATTCTGTCTGCTGTGTATTTGGGATCTCTCAGAGTGAAGGTTATTCATTCTGTCTGCTGTGTATTGGGGATCTCTCAGATGGGAGGTTATTCATTCTGTCTGCTGTGTATTGGGGATCTCTCAGAGAGAAGGTTATTCATTCTGTCTGCTGTATATTGGGATCTTTCAGAGAGAAGGTTATTCATTCTGTCTCCTGTGTGTTGGGGATCTCTCTCAGAGAGAAGGTTATTCATTCTGTCTGCTGTGTATTGGGGATCTCTCTGAGGGGAGGTTATTCATTCTGTCTGCTGTGTATTGGGGATCTCTCAAAGAGAAGGTTATTCATTCTGTCTGCTGTGTATTGGGGATCTCTCAGAGAGAAGGTTATTCATTCTGTCTCCTGTGTGTTGGAGATCTCTCTCAGAGAGAAGGTTATTCATTCTGTCTGCTGTGTATTGGGGATCTCTCAGAGAGAAGGTTATTCATTCTGTCTGCTGTGTGTTGGGGATCTCTCTGAGTGAAGGTTATTCATTCTGTCTGCTGTGTATTGGGGATCTCTCTGAGGGGAGGTTATTCATTCTGTCTGCTGTGTATTGGGGATCTCTCAAAGAGAAGGTTATTCATTCTGTCTGCTGTGTATTGGGGATCTCTCAGAGAGAAGGTTATTCATTCTGTCTCCTGTGTGTTGGAGATCTCTCTCAGAGAGAAGGTTATTCATTCTGTCTGCTGTGTATTGGGGATCTCTCAGAGAGAAGGTTATTCATTCTGTCTGCTGTGTGTTGGGGATCTCTCTGAGTGAAGGTTATTCATTCTGTCTGCTGTGTATTGGGGATCTCTCAGAGAGAAGGTTATTCATTCTGTCTGCTGTGTATTGGGGATCTCTCAGAGAGAAGGTTATTCATTCTGTCTGCTGTGTATTTGGGATCTCTCAGAGTGAATGTTATTCATTCTGTCTGCTGTGTATTGGGGATCTCTCAGATGGGAGGTTATTCATTCTGTCTGCTGTGTATTGGGGATCTCTCAGAGAGAAGGTTATTCATTCTGTCTGCTGTATATTGGGATCTCTCAGAGAGAAGGTTATTCATTCTGTCTCCTGTGTGTTGGGGATCTCTCTCAGAGAGAAGGTTATTCATTCTGTCTGCTGTGTATTGGGGATCTCTCTGAGGGGAGGTTATTCATTCTGTCTGCTGTGTATTGGGGATCTCTCAAAGAGAAGGTTATTCATTCTGTCTGCTGTGTATTGGGGATCTCTCAGAGAGAAGGTTATTCATTCTGTCTGCTGTGTATTGGGGATCTCTCAGAGAGAAGGTTATTCATTCTGTCTGCTGTGTATTTGGGATCTCTCAGAGTGAAGGTTATTCATTCTGTCTGCTGTGTATTGGGGATCTCTCAGATGGGAGGTTATTCATTCTGTCTGCTGTGTATTGGGGATCTCTCAGAGAGAAGGTTATTCATTCTGTCTGCTGTATATTGGGATCTTTCAGAGAGAAGGTTATTCATTCTGTCTCCTGTGCTTTGGGGATCTCTCTCAGAGAGAAGGTTATTCATTCTGTCTGCTGTGTATTGGGGATCTCTCTGAGGGGAGGTTATTCATTCTGTCTGCTGTGTATTGGGGATCTCTCAAAGAGAAGGTTATTCATTCTGTCTGCTGTGTATTGGGGATCTCTCAGAGAGAAGGTTATTCATTCTGTCTCCTGTGTGTTGGAGATCTCTCTCAGAGAGAAGGTTATTCATTCTGTCTGCTGTGTATTGGGGATCTCTCAGAGAGAAGGTTATTCATTCTGTCTGCTGTGTGTTGGGGATCTCTCTGAGTGAAGGTTATTCATTATGTCTGCTGTGTATTGGGGATCTCTCAGAGAGAAGGTTATTCATTCTGTCTGCTGTGTATTGGGGATCTCTCAGAGAGAAGGTTATTCATTCTGTCTGCTGTGTATTTGGGATCTCTCAGAGTGAAGGTTATTCATTCTGTCTGCTGTGTATTGGGGATCTCTCAGATGGGAGGTTATTCATTCTGTCTGCTGTGTATTGGGGATCTCTCAGAGAGAAGGTTATTCATTCTGTCTGCTGTATATTGGGATCTCTCAGAGAGAAGGTTATTCATTCTGTCTCCTGTGTGTTGGGGATCTCTCTCAGAGAGAAGGTTATTCATTCTGTCTGCTGTGTATTGGGGATCTCTCTGAGGGGAGGTTATTCATTCTGTCTGCTGTGTATTGGGGATCTCTCAAAGAGAAGGTTATTCATTCTGTCTGCTGTGTATTGGGGATCTCTCAGAGAGAAGGTTATTCATTCTGTCTGCTGTATATTGGGATCTCTCAGAGAGAAGGTTATTCATTCTGTCTCCTGTGTGTTGGGGATCTCTCTCAGAGAGAAAGTTATTCATTCTGTCTGCTGTGTATTGGGGATCTCTCTGAGGGGAGGTTATTCATTCTGTCTGCTGTGTATTGGGGATCTCTCAAAGAGAAGGTTATTCATTCTGTCTGCTGTGTATTGGGGATCTCTCAGAGAGAAGGTTATTCATTCTGTCTCCTGTGTGTTGGGGATCTCTCTCAGAGAGAAGGTTATTCATTCTGTCTGCTGTGTATTGGGGATCTCTCTGAGGGGAGGTTATTCATTCTGTCTGCTGTGTATTGGGGATCTCTCAAAGAGAAGGTTATTCATTCTGTCTGCTGTGTATTGGGGATCTCTCAGAGAGAAGGTTATTCATTCTGTCTGCTGTGTATTGGGGATCTCTCAGAGAGAAGGTTATTCATTCTGTCTGCTGTGTATTTGGGATCTCTCAGAGTGAAGGTTATTCATTCTGTCTGCTGTGTATTGGGGATCTCTCAGATGGGAGGTTATTCATTCTGTCTGCTGTGTATTGGGGATCTCTCAGAGAGAAGGTTATTCATTCTGTCTGCTGTATATTGGGATCTTTCAGAGAGAAGGTTATTCATTCTGTCTCCTGTGTGTTGGGGATCTCTCTCAGAGAGAAGGTTATTCATTCTGTCTGCTGTGTATTGGGGATCTCTCTGAGGGGAGGTTATTCATTCTGTCTGCTGTGTATTGGGGATCTCTCAAAGAGAAGGTTATTCATTCTGTCTGCTGTGTATTGGGGATCTCTCAGAGAGAAGGTTATTCATTCTGTCTCCTGTGTGTTGGGGATCTCTCTGAGTGAAGGTTATTCATTCTGTCTGCTGTGTATTGGGGATCTCTCAGAGAGAAGGTTATTCATTCTGTCTGCTGTGTATTGGGGATCTCTCAGAGAGAAGGTTATTCATTCTGTCTGCTGTGTATTTGGGATCTCTCAGAGTGAAGGTTATTCATTCTGTCTGCTGTGTATTGGGGATCTCTCAGATGGGAGGTTATTCATTCTGTCTGCTGTGTATTGGGGATCTCTCAGAGAGAAGGTTATTCATTCTGTCTGCTGTATATTGGGATCTCTCAGAGAGAAGGTTATTCATTCTGTCTCCTGTGTGTTGGGGATCTATCTCAGAGAGAAGGTTATTCATTCTGTCTGCTGTGTATTGGGGATCTCTCTGAGGGGAGGTTATTCATTCTGTCTGCTGTGTATTGGGGATCTCTCAAAGAGAAGGTTATTCATTCTGTCTGCTGTGTATTGGGGATCTCTCAGAGAGAAGGTTATTCATTCTGTCTGCTGTATATTGGGATCTCTCAGAGAGAAGGTTATTCATTCTGTCTCCTGTGTGTTGGGGATCTCTCTCAGAGAGAAGGTTATTCATTCTGTCTGCTGTGTATTGGGGATCTCTCTGAGGGGAGGTTATTCATTCTGTCTGCTGTGTATTGGGGATCTCTCAAAGAGAAGGTTATTCATTCTGTCTGCTGTGTATTGGGGATCTCTCAGAGAGAAGGTTATTCATTCTGTCTCCTGTGTATTGGGGATCTCTCTCAGAGAGAAGGTTATTCATTCTGTCTGCTGTGTATTGGGGATCTCTGAGAGAGAAGGTTATTCATTCTGTCTCCTGTGTGTTGGGGATCTCTGAGAGAGAGAAGGTTATTCATTCTGTCTGCTGTGTATTGGGGATCTCTCAGAGTGAAGGTTATTCATTCTGTCTCCTGTGTATTGGGGATCTCTCTCAGAGAGAAGGTTATTCATTCGGTCTCCTGTGTGTTGGGGATCTCTCTCAGAGAGAAGGTTATTCATTCTGTCTGCTGTGTGTTGGGGATCTCTCTCAGAGAGAAGGTTATTCATTCTGTCTCCTGTGTGTTGGGGGATCTCTCTCAGAGAGAAGGTTATTCATTCTGTCTCCTGTGTGTTGGGGATCTCTCTCAGAGAGAAGGTTATTCATTCTGTCTGCTGTGTATTGGGGATCTCTCTGAGTGAAGGTTATTCATTCTGTCTGCTGTGTATTGGGGATCTCTCAGAGAGAAGGTTATTCATTCTGTCTGCTGTGTGTTGGGGGATCTCTCTCAGAGAGAAGGTTATTCATTCTGTCTCCTGTGTGTTGGGGATCTCTCTCAGAGAGAAGGTTATTCATTCTGTCTCCTGTGTGTTGGGGATCTCTCTCAGAGAGAAGGTTATTCATTCTGTCTGTTGTGTATTGGGGATCTCTCAGAGAGAAGGTTATTCATTCTGTCAGCTGTGTATTGGGGATCTCTCAGAGAGAAGGTTATTCATTCTGTCTGCTGTGTATTGGGGATCTCTCAGAGAGAAGGTTATTCATTCTGTCTGCTGTGTATTGGGGATCTCTCAGAGAGAAGGTTATTCATTCTGTCTGCTGTGTATTGGAGATCTCTCAGAGAGAAGGTTATTCATTCTGTCTGCTGTGTGTTGGGGATCTCTCTCAGAGAGAAGGTTATTCATTCTGTCTCCTATGTGTTGGGGGATCTCTCTCAGAGAGAAGGTTATTCATTCTGTCTCCTGTGTGTTGGGGATCTCTCTCAGAGAGAAGGTTATTCATTCTGTCTCCTGTGTTGGGGATCTCTCAGAGAGAAGGTTATTCATTCTGTCTGCTGTGTATTGGGGATCTCTCAGAGAGAAGGTTATTCATTCTGTCTGCTGTGTGTTGGGGATCTCTCTGAGTGAAGGTTATTCATTCTGTCTGCTGTGTATTGGGGATCTCTCAGAGAGAAGGTTATTCATTCTGTCTGCTGTGTATTGGGGATCTCTCAGAGAGAAGGTTATTCATTCTGTCTGCTGTGTATTGGGGATCTCTCAGAGAGAAGGTTATTCATTCTGTCTGCTGTGTATTGGGGATCTCTCAGAGAGAAGGTTATTCATTCTGTCTGCTGTGTATTGGGGATCTCTCAAAGAGAAGGTTATTCATTCTGTCTGCTGTGTATTGGGGATCTCTCAGAGAGAAGGTTATTCATTCTGTCTCCTGTGTATTGGGGATCTCTCTCAGAGAGAAGGTTATTCATTCTGTCTGCTGTGTATTGGGGATCTCTGAGAGAGAAGGTTATTCATTCTGTCTCCTGTGTGTTGGGGATCTCTGAGAGAGAGAAGGTTATTCATTCTGTCTGCTGTGTATTGGGGATCTCTCAGAGTGAAGGTTATTCATTCTGTCTCCTGTGTATTGGGGATCTCTCTCAGAGAGAAGGTTATTCATTCTGTCTCCTGTGTGTTGGGGATCTCTCTCAGAGAGAAGGTTATTCATTCTGTCTGCTGTGTGTTGGGGATCTCTCTCAGAGAGAAGGTTATTCATTCTGTCTCCTGTGTGTTGGGGGATCTCTCTCAGAGAGAAGGTTATTCATTCTGTCTCCTGTGTGTTGGGGATCTCTCTCAGAGAGAAGGTTATTCATTCTGTCTCCTGTGTGTTGGGGATCTCTCTCAGATAGAAGGTTATTCATTCTGTCTGCTGTGTATTGGGGATCTCTCAGAGAGAAGGTTATTCATTCTGTCTGCTGTGTGTTGGGGATCTCTCTGAGTGAAGGTTATTCATTCTGTCTGCTGTGTATTGGGGATCTCTCAGAGAGAAGGTTATTCATTCTGTCTGCTGTGTGTTGGGGGATCTCTCTCAGAGAGAAGGTTATTCATTCTGTCTCCTGTGTGTTGGGGATCTCTCTCAGAGAGAAGGTTATTCATTCTGTCTCCTGTGTGTTGGGGATCTCTCTCAGAGAGAAGGTTATTCATTCTGTCTGTTGTGTATTGGGGATCTCTCAGAGAGAAGGTTATTCATTCTGTCAGCTGTGTATTGGGGATCTCTCAGAGAGAAGGTTATTCATTCTGTCTGCTGTGTATTGGGGATCTCTCAGAGAGAAGGTTATTCATTCTGTCTGCTGTGTATTGGGGATCTCTCAGAGAGAAGGTTATTCATTCTGTCTGCTTTGTATTGGAGATCTCTCAGAGAGAAGGTTATTCATTCTGTCTGCTGTGTGTTGGGGATCTCTCTCAGAGAGAAGGTTATTCATTCTGTCTCCTATGTGTTGGGGGA
Source organism: Oncorhynchus kisutch (assembly GCF_002021735.2). Lineage (NCBI taxonomy): Eukaryota > Metazoa > Chordata > Actinopteri > Salmoniformes > Salmonidae > Oncorhynchus > Oncorhynchus kisutch. The sequence goes on from NW_022263276.1 coordinate 27,339, forward strand.
TCTCTCTCAGAGAGAAGGTTATTCATTCTGTCTCCTGTGTGTTGGGGATCTCTCTCAGAGAGAAGGTTATTCATTCTGTCTCCTGTGTTGGGGATCTCTCAGAGAGAAGGTTATTCATTCTGTCTGCTGTGTATTGGGGATCTCTCAGAGAGAAGGTTATTCATTCTGTCTGCTGTGTGTTGGGGATCTCTCTGAGTGAAGGTTATTCATTCTGTCTGCTGTGTATTGGGGATCTCTCAGAGAGAAGGTTATTCATTCTGTCTGCTGTGTATTGGGGATCTCTCAGAGAGAAGGTTATTCATTCTGTCTGCTGTGTATTGGGGATCTCTCAGAGTGAAGGTTATTCATTATGTCTGCTGTGTATTGGGGATCTCTCAGAGAGAAGGTTATTCATTCTGTCTGCTGTGTATTGGGGATCTCTCAGAGAGAAGGTTATTCATTCTGTCTGCTGTGTATTGGGGATCTCTCAGAGAGAAGGTTATTCATTCTGTCTGCTGTGTATTGGGGATCTCTCAGAGAGAAGGTTATTCATTCTGTCTGCTGTGTATTGGAGATCTCTCAGAGAGAAGGTTATTCATTATGTCTGCTGTGTATTGGGGATCTCTCTCAGAGAGAAGGTTATTCATTCTGTCTGCTGTGTATTGGGGATCTCTCAGAGAGAAGGTTATTCATTCTGTCTGCTGTGTATTGGGGATCTCTCTGAGGGGAGGTTATTCATTCTGTCTGCTGTGTATTGGGGATCTCTCTGAGGGGAGGTTATTCATTCTGTCTCCTGTGTATTGGGGATCTCTCTGAGGGGAGGTTATTCATTCTGTCTCCTGTGTATTGGGGATCTCTCTCAGAGAGAAGGTTATTCATTCTGTCTCCTGTGTATTGGTGATCTCTCTCGGAGAGAAGGTTATTCATTCTGTCTGCTGTGTATTGGGGATCTCTCTCAGAGAGAGGGTCATTCATTCTGTCTCCTGTGTATTGGGGATCTCTCTCAGAGAGAAGGTTATTCATTCTGTCTGCTGTGTATTGGGGATCTCTCAGAGAGAAGGTTATTCATTCTGTCTGCTGTGTATTGGGGATCTCTCAGAGAGAAGGTTATTCATTCTGTCTGCTGTGTATTGGGGATCTCTCAGAGAGAAGGTTATTCATTCTGTCTGCTGTGTATTGGGGATCTCTCAGAGAGAAGGTTATTCATTCTGTCTGCTGTGTATTGGGGATCTCTCAGAGAGAAGGTTATTCATTCTGTCTCCTGTGTATTGGGGATCTCTCTCAGAGAGAAGGTTATTCATTCTGTCTGCTGTGTATTGGGGATCTCTCAGAGAGAAGGTTATTCATTCTGTCTGCTGTGTATTGGGGATCTCTCAGAGAGAAGGTTATTCATTCTGTCTGCTGTGTATTGGGGATCTCTCAGAGAGAAGGTTATTCATTATGTCTCCTGTGTGTTGGGGATCTCTCTGAGAGAAGGTTATTCATTCTGTCTCCTGTGTATTGGGGATCTCTCAGAGAGAAGTTTATTCATTCTGTCTCCTGTGTATTGGGGATCTCTCTCAGAGTGAAGGTTATTCATTCTGTCTGCTGTGTATTGGGGGATCTCTCAGAGAGAAGGTTATTCATTCTGTCTCCTGTGTATTGGGGATCTCAGAGAGAAGGTTATTCATTCTGTTTCCTGTGTGTTGGGAATCTCTCTGAGAGAAGGTTATTCATTCTGTCTGCTGTGTATTGGGGATCTCTCAGAGAGAAGGTTATTCATTCTGTCTGCTGTGTGTTGGGGATCTCTCAGAGTGAAGGTTATTCATTCTGTCTCCTGTGTATTGGGGATCTCTCAGAGAGAAGGTTATTCATTCTGTCTCCTGTGTATTGGGGATCTCAGAGAGAAGGTTATTCATTCTGTCTCCTGTGTATTGGGGATCTCTCTGAGAGAAGGTTATTCATTCTGTCTCCTGTGTGTTGGGGATCTCTCAGAGTGAAGGTTATTCATTCTGTCTCCTGTGTATTGGGGATCTCTCTGAGAGAGAAGGTTATTCATTCTGTCTGCTGTGTATTGGGGATCTCAGAGAGGGAGACTAATAGTAAGAATGAAAAATCTCAATGATTGTTTCCCCTTGTACTACGCCCCATTCTAGTCTCTCAGAGTGGGAGTGCTGATCTAGGATCAGGTCCCAACCTGTCTGTATCATCTCATTCATTATGATCAGGTACCAACCTGTCCATAGCATCCCATTCATTATGATCAGGCCCCAACCTGTCCTTATCATCTCATTCATTATGATTAGGCCCCAACCTGTCCATAGCATCCCATTCATTATGATCAGGCCCCAACCTGTCCATAGCATCTCATTCATTATGATCTGGGATCAGGCCCCAACCTGTCCTTATCATCCCATTCATTATGATCAGGCCCCAACCTGTCCATAGAATCTCATTCATTATGATCAGGCTCCAACCTGTCCATAGCATCCCATTCATTATGATCAGGCCCCAACCTGTCCATAGCATCTCATTCATTATGATCAGGCTCCCAACCTGTCCATAGCATCTCATTCATTATGATCAGGCCCCAACCTGTCTGTATCATCTCATTCATTATGATCTGGGATCAGGCCCCAACCTGTCCATAGCATCTCATTCATTATGATCTGGGATCAGGCCCTAACCTGTCCATAGCATCTCA
>NW_022263276.1:35000-37327 GCF_002021735.2 Oncorhynchus kisutch
ACCTCTCTACACACACACCTCTACACACACACCTCTCTACACACACCTCTACACACACCTCTACACACACCTCTCTACACACACACCTCTACACACACCTCTACACACACCTCTCTACACACACCTCTACACACACCTCTACACACACCTCTCAACACACACACCTCTCTACACACACCTTTCTACACACACCTCTCTACACACACGTCTACACACACCTCTCTACACACACAGCTCTACACACACCTCTACACACACCTCTACACACACCTCTACACACACCTCTACACACACCTCTCAACACACAGACCTCTCTACACACACACCTCTACACACACCTCTACACACACATCTCGACACACACCTCTCTACACACCACTCTCTACACACACACCTCTCTACACACACCTCTCTACACACACATCTCTACCCACACCTCTCTACACACACACCTCTCTACACACACACACCTCTCTACACACACCCCTCTCCACACACCTCTCTACACACACCTCTCTACACACACCTCTCTACACACACACACACAGACACACACCTCTCTACACACACCTCTACACACACATCTCTCTGCACACACACCTCTCTACACACACCTCTCTACACACACCTCTCTACACACACCTCTACACACACACCTCTCTGCACACACACCTCTCTACACACACCTCTCTACACACACACCTCTACACACACACCTCTCTGCACACACACCTCTCTACACACACCTCTCTACACACACCTCTCTACACACACCTCTCTACACACACCTCTCTACACACACACCTCTCTACACACACACACAGACGCACCTTCCTCCTCTGTAACTATACAACACTCCACTCCTGTCTTTCTTTCAGCAGAAATACTTTTTCTTCCAGGTATTTCTTTTATTTCTCTACCTCTCTTCTTCTTCACTCCGTCTCCATCTTTCCTCAAGGATGCTGCTATTTCTTCCTGCCTCTTCTCTCCTTTCCTCTTCTCTCCTTTCCTCTTCTCTCCTTCCCTCTTCTCTTATCTCCTTTCCTCTTCTCTCCTTCCCTCTTCTCTTCTCTCCTTTCCTCTTCTCTCCTTTCCTCTTTCTTTCTTTCAGTTAATCGTCTTTCTCTGTTTGTTTCTTTGCTTTCTCTCTCTCTCCCCCCATCTCTCTCTCTCTCTCTCTCCCTCTTTCTCTCCCCCTCTCTCTCTCTCTCTCTCTCTCTCTCTCTCTCTCTCTCTCTCTCTCTCTCTCTCTCTCTCTCTCTCTCTCTTTCTCTCTCTCTCTCTCTATCTGTCTCTCTCTTTGTCTCTCTTGCTTTGTCTCTCCTCTCCTTCTTCCCTCTCCTCATCCTCTGCTCATGTATGCCTGCTAGGACTTGATGGTGTACTCCACATCTATCTTTATCTATCCTTTTCTCTCTCCTCTTCCTCTCCTCAATGGCTGTTAGCAATCTCTATATTCTCTCCTCATCTTTTCATCCTTAATGGCTGAGAGGGCTCTCTCTCTCCCTCTCTCTCCTCTCTCTCTCTCTCTCTCTCTCTGCCTGTTAACACTCTTTATATTCTCTCCTCTCCTCCTCCTCTATGGCTGGGAGGCTACAGGCTTCTCCTCTGTCTCACTTTCTTTCTTTTCTCTTTCTCTTTCCCCCTCTATCTCTATTCTCTCACTCTTTATATGTCATCCTCTTTTCCTCCTTGATGGCTGAGAGGGTGAGGTGCTTAGAGGGTGAGGTACTGAGAGGGTGAAATACTGAGAGGGTGAGGTACTGAGTGGGTGAGGTACTTAGAGGGTGAGGTACTGAGAGGGTGAGGTACTGAGAGGGTGAGGTGCTTAGAGGGTGAGGTACTGAGAGGGTGAAATACTGAGAGGGTGAGGTACTGAGAGGGTGTGGTACTGAGAGGGTGAGGTACTGAGTGGGTGAGGTACTGAGAGGGTGCGGTACTGAGAGGGTGAGGTACTGAGAGGGTGAGTTACTTAGAGGGTGAGGTACTGCTAACACAGACATATATTGCAGCTGTGCTAAGAACAAATAACAGGGTTTGAGAGGTGAGGAGAAACCCAATAGGCTCACAGAGAGAGAAATAGAGAGCTAGAAAGGTGTTTCTGTGAAGCTCAGCCTTGCAGTAGACGTGGGGGGTGGAAAGAGAGAGAGAAGAAAACTAGTAGCCTTCGAAGAAAGAGAGAGAAACTGAGGGAGAGAGAGAAAGAGAGGGAGAGAGAGAGAGAGAGAGAGAGAGAGAGAGAGAGAGAGAGAGAGAGAGAGAGAGGAGAGAGGAGAGAAGAGGAGAGAGGGAGAGAGGGAGAGAGAGAGAAGAGAGGGAGAGAGAGG
>NW_022263276.1:37427-66664 GCF_002021735.2 Oncorhynchus kisutch
GGGAGAGAGAGAGAGAAAGAGAGGGAGAGAGGGAAGAGAGAGAAAGAGAGGGAGAGAGGGAGAGAGAGAGAGAGAGGGAGAGAGAGAGAGAGAGAGAGAGAGAGAGAGAGAGAGAGAGAGAGAGAGAGAGAGAGAGAGAGAGAGAGAGAGAGAGAGAGAGAGAGAGAGAAAGAGAGGGAGAGAGGGAGAGAGAGAAAGAGAGGGAGAGAGAGGGAGAGAGAGAAACAGAGGGAGAGAGAGAAAGAGAGGGAGAGAGAGGGAGAGAGAGGGAGAGAGAGCTATGAAGCCTGTAGCTTTACAGAAATCTCTCTCCTGTGTAAGATTGGACTATTGACATTGTAACAAGAAACCCTCAACAACAAAATGGAGGCTGTTCAGCGAATGGCGAGGAGAAACCTTGCCTGAAGACCTGCCACGTTCTGTAACTCCCCAAGCCAATACCTAGGCTTTAGCTCAGTGGGCTAATAAAGTCTCATAGAGCTCAGGTGACCTAAGTTCAAACCCAAGTGGGTCATAAACGTGTGGTTCTGATATCAGCTATGTACGCACACGTCAGACAGAGAGAATAATATGTTTATACGACCTGAAGGGTGTTTCTGAAATGGTGGATTTTGAAATACCAGGGTGCATTGTGGTGGGGGGTGATGTCAGTCACTGCAAGTCCCTCCAAACAGACTCATAAACAGATACATTCGCTGATTGAGCAGCACTCAAAGACAAAACCTCCTTTCAATCATCATGGAGCACAGAAAACAACAGCACAGCAGAGAGAAAAGAAGGAAGGCAGATGAAGAAGAAGTTGGAGGGAAAGTAAGAAAAGTGCCTGAAAAGAGAAAAGGGAGAGAAGGAGGAGGAGGGAGAGAGAGAAGGAGGAGGGAGAGAGAAGGAGGAGGGAGAGAGAGAAGGAGGAGGGAGAGAGAGAAGGAGGAGGGAGAGAGAAGGAGGAGGGAGGGAGAGAGAAGGAGGAGGGAGAGAGAAGGAGGAGGGAGCGAGAAGGAGGAGGGAGAGAGAGAAGGAGGAGGGAGGGAGAGAAGGAGGAGGGAGAGAGAGAAGGAGGAGGGAGGGAGAGAAGGAGGAGGGAGAGAGAGAAGGAGGAGGGTGAGAGAAGGAGGAGGGAGAGAGAGAGAAGGAGGAGGGAGAGAGAAGGAGGAGGAGGGAGTGAGAGAAGGAGGAGGGAGAGAGAGAAGGAGGAGGGAGAGAGAAGGAGGAGGGAGAGAGAGAGAAGGAGGAGGGAGAGAGAGAGAGGAGGAGGAGGAGAGAGAGAAGGAGAGAGGGGGGGAGAGAGAAGGAGGAGGGAGAGAGAGAAGGAGGAGGGAGGGAGAGAAGGAGGAGGGAGAGAGAATGAGGAGGGAGAGAGAAGGAGGAGGGAGAGAGAGAAGGAGGAGGGAGAGAGAAGGAGGAGGGAGAGAGAAGGAGGAGGGAGAGAGAGAAGGAGGAGGGAGAGAGAAGGAGGAGGGAGAGAGAAGGAGGAGGGAAGGAGCTCCTTACAAGACAAAAAGCTTTTGAAACATCACCACAAAGACCCTTAATTCCCTTCATCTCCCCCTGTCTCTCTCTCGCTGTCTCTCTCTCTCTCTCTCCCTCTCTCTCTCTCTCTCTCTCGCTGTCTCTCTCTCTCTCTCTCTCTCTCGCTGTCTCTCTCTCTCTCTCTCGCTGTCTCTCTCTCTCTCACTCTCTCTCTATTTGTCTCTCTCTCTCTCTCTCTCTCTCCCCCCTCCTCTCTCTCTCCCCTCTCTCTCCCTCTCTCTCTCTCTCTTTCTCTCTCCCACTATCCCTCCACCTCTCTCTCTCTCTCTCCCCTCTCTCTCTCTCTCTCCCCCTTCTCTCCCTCCACCTCTCTATCTCTCTCTCCCCTCTCTCTCTCTCTCCCCCTTCTCTCCCTCCACCTCTCTCTCTCCCCTCTCTCTCTCTCCCTCCACCTCTCTCTCTCTCTCCCTCTGCTCTCACTTTCTTTCTTCTCCTTCTCCCACTAAGGAGAATTGGGCGCCCCCCAATTGAAAGAGTGGGGTGGGGCCCTACTAAGAAGACATGTTAAGCTGTTTCCAACTCTGTCGCCCCTAACCACGGTCGTCTGGGGTAACCAGGGTGTCAGCCTGTTTCCAACTCTGTCGCCCCTAACCACGGTCGTCTGGGGTAACCAGGGTGTCAGCCTGTTTCCAACTCTGTCGCCCCTAACCACGGTCGTCTGGGGTAACCAGGGTGTCAGCCTGTTTCCAACTCTGTCGCCCCTAACCACGGTTGTCTGGGTAACCAGGGTGTCAGCCTGTTTCCAACTCTGTCGCCCCTAACCACGGTCGTCTGGGGTAACCAGGGTGTCAGCCTGTTTCCAACTCTGTCGCCCCTAACCACGGTCGTCAGGGGTAACCAGGGTGTCAGCCTGTTTCCAACTCTGTCGCCCCTAACCACGGTCGTCTGGGGCAACCAGGGTGTCAGCCTGTTTCCAACTCTGTCGCCCCTAACCACGGTCGTCTGGGGCAACCAGGGTGTCAGCCTGTTTCCAACTCTGTCGCCCCTAACCACGGTCGTCTGGGGTAACCAGGGTGCCAGCCTGTTTCCAACTCTGTCGCCAATAACCACGGTCGTCTGGGGTAACCAGGGTGTCAGCCTGTTTCCAACTCTGTCGCCCCTAACCACGGTCGTCTGGGGTAACCAGGGTGTCAGCCTGTTTCCAACTCTGTCGCCCCTAACCACGGTCGTCTGGGGTAACCAGGGTGTCAGCCTGTTTCCAACTCTGTCGCCCCTAACCACGGTCGTCTGGGGTAACCAGGGTGTCAGCCTGTTTCCAACTGTCGCCCCTAACCACGGTCGCCTGGGGTAACCAGGGTGTCAGCCTGTTTCCAACTCTGTCGCCCCTAACCACGGTCGTCTGGGGTAACCAGGGTGTCAGCCTGTTTCCAACTCTGTCGCCCCTAACCACGGTCGTCTGGGGTAACCAGGGTGTCAGCCTGTTTCCAACTCTGTCGCCCCTAACCACGGTCGTCTGGGGTAACCAGGGTGTCAGCCTGTTTCCAACTCTGTCGCCCCTAACCACGGTCGTCTGGGGTAACCAGGGTGTCAGCCTGTTTCCAACTCTGTCACCCCTAACCACGGTCGTCAGGGGTAACCAGGGTGTCAGCCTGTTTCCAACTCTGTCGCCCCTAACCACGGTCGTCTGGGGTAACCAGGGTGTCAGCCTGTTTCCAACTCTGTCGCCCCTAACCACGGTCGTCTGGGGTAACCAGGGTGTCAGCCTGTTTCCAACTCTGTCGCCCCTAACCACGGTCGTCTGGGGTAACCAGGGTGTCAGCCTGTTTCCAACTCTGTCACCCCTAACCACGGTCGTCAGGGGTAACCAGGGTGTCAGCCTGTTTCCAACTCTGTCGCCCCTAACCACGGTCGTCTGGGGTAACCAGGGTGTCAGCCTGTTTCCAACTCTGTCGCCCCTAACCACGGTCGTCTGGGGTAACCAGGGTGTCAGCCTGTTTCCAACTCTGTCGCCCCTAACCACGGTCGTCTGGGGTAACCAGGGTGTCAGCCTGTTTCCAACTCTGTCGCCCCTAACCACGGTCGTCTGGGTAACCAGGGTGTCAGCCTGTTTCCAACTCTGTCGCCCCTAACCACGGTCGTCTGGGGTAACCAGGGTGTCAGCCTGTTTCCAACTCTGTCGCCCCTAACCACGGTCGTCAGGGGTAACCAGGGTGTCAGCCTGTTTCCAACTCTGTCGCCCCCTAACCACGGTCGTCTGGGGTAACCAGGGTGTCAGCCTGTTTCCAACTCTGTCGCCCCTAACCACGGTCGTCTGGGTAACCAGGGTGTCAGCCTGTTTCCAACTCTGTCGCCCCTAACCACGGTCGTCTGGGTAACCAGGGTGTCAGCCTGTTTCCAACTCTGTCGCCCCTAACCACGGTCGTCTGGGTAACCAGGGTGTCAGCCTGTTTCCAACTCTGTCGCCCCTAACCACGGTCGTCTGGGGTAACCAGGGTGCCAGCCTGTTTCCAACTCTGTCGCCCCTAACCACGGTCGTCTGGGGTAACCAGGGTGTCAGCCTGTTTCCAACTCTGTCACCCCTAACCACGGTCGTCAGGGGTAACCAGGGTGTCAGCCTGTTTCCAACTCTGTCGCCCCTAACCACGGTCGTCTGGGGTAACCAGGGTGTCAGCCTGTTTCCAACTCTGTCGCCCCTAACCACGGTCGTCTGGGGTAACCAGGGTGTCAGCCTGTTTCCAACTCTGTCACCCCTAACCACGGTCGTCAGGGGTAACCAGGGTGTCAGCCTGTTTCCAACTCTGTCGCCCCTAACCACGGTCGTCTGGGGTAACCAGGGTGTCAGCCTGTTTCCAACTCTGTCGCCCCTAACCACGGTCGTCTGGGGTAACCAGGGTGTCAGCCTGTTTCCAACTCTGTCGCCCCTAACCACGGTCGTCTGGGGTAACCAGGGTGTCAGCCTGTTTCCAACTCTGTCGCCCCTAACCACGGTCGTCTGGGTAACCAGGGTGTCAGCCTGTTTCCAACTCTGTCGCCCCTAACCACGGTCGTCTGGGGTAACCAGGGTGTCAGCCTGTTTCCAACTCTGTCGCCCCTAACCACGGTCGTCTGGGGTAACCAGGGTGTCAGCCTGTTTCCAACTCTGTCGCCCCTAACCACGGTCGTCTGGGTAACCAGGGTGTCAGCCTGTTTCCAACTCTGTCGCCCCTAACCACGGTCGTCTGGGTAACCAGGGTGTCAGCCTGTTTCCAACTCTGTCGCCCCTAACCACGGTCGTCTGGGTAACCAGGGTGTCAGCCTGTTTCCAACTCTGTCGCCCCTAACCACGGTCGTCTGGGTAACCAGGGTGTCAGCCTGTTTCCAACTCTGTCGCCCCTAACCACGGTCGTCTGGGTAACCAGGGTGTCAGCCTGTTCTTTTTGATCTTTTTGTTCTTTAATGTGATTCAGTGACGCCATTTCTCCTCCTCCCTTCTCCTCTTCTTCTCTTTTCCCCTCTCTTCTCCTTTCTTCTCCTTTCTTCTCCTCCTCCCTTCTCCTCTTCTTCTCTTTCCCCTCTCTTCTCCTTCTCCTTTCTTCTCCTCCTCCACTTCTCCTCTTCTCTTCTCCTCCTCTCTTCTCTATCCTCTCTCCTCCTCTCTTCTCCTCCTCTCTCCTCCTCCTCTCTCCTCCTCTCTTCTCCTCCTCTCTCCTCCTCCTCTCTCCTCCTCTCTTCTCCTCCTTTCTCCTCCTCTCTTCTCCTTTCCTGAGAGAAAGAGTGGGCTATCTCCTCTCTCCTCCTCCTCTCTCCTCCTCCTCTCTCCTCCTCTCTTCTCCTCATCTCCTTTCCTGAGAGAAAGAGTGGGCTATCTCCTCTATCTCCTCCTCTCATCACTCCTCTGTTCTCTTTACTTCTGATACAGAAAGACAGTATGGAGGGAATAGCTGTAATCTGTTGGAATGTCTGTATGACAAACGCACTGTGAAATGCTACAGACCCATAGAGATACGTTATTGAATGATAGTCCAACAATCCAGCAGAGTACAATCCCTGTCGGCCACTCAGGTTTTAGTCTCTCTCCAAACCAAGTGTGTGTGTGTGTGTGTGTGTGTCTAGGTGAAGAGTCCTTATCTATATCTCTCATTATGACCCTCTCAGTCAGCGTCATTCGTATTCCAACGGCGAGGCAGACACACACACACACACACACACACACACACACACACACACACACACAAGTTGGAGAGAGCAGAGTGTTGGAGTATTACCATATTTGGAGCCCTCACTAACTTGCAGGCCACACACACATTCACACACACACACACATTCACACACACTCACATGGGCCACGGCTCTGTGGCATTGATCAGATTTTGCTTTTTAATTCAACAAGATCTCACAATCTCACTGAAGTGAGATTTGTCCGTTGGAAGGGGGAGGTTAAAGGTCAAATGGAATGGAACCCACGATCCTTGGAACCGGAGTAGGCACTTTAAGCCCTCCCCTATCTCCATAGCAACCCGCCAGCGTACTGGATGGCTCACGTTGAATGGAATGCATCTCACGACGTCCTGGGGACCTGGACAAACGTTGAATGCTGAAGTCGATGTTGCGTAACCTGGTTGTTTTAATTAGCATCAGCTCTCTCTCTGTCTCTCTCCTTCTCTCTCTCTCTCTCTCTCTCTCTCTCTCTCTCTCCTTCTCTCTCTCCCTCCCTCCATTTCAATCCCTCATTTGTTGTCTGGCACAGCTTAGACTCGTGGCAATCTGTTCATTGTGCCATGATATTAGGTGATTAAAAACCACTGCCTCGGAGATTCAGGGGACAATGAAACAAAGTGTGTGCGTGTGTGTGTGTGTGTGTGTGTGTGTTTACCAGAGCTTTCCACCGTCTTTCTGTCTCTCAACCTCTCGCTTGAAATTCAAAACAGCCTCAGACTCCATTCAACAATGTAGAAGAGCAAAACACCAGGAAGAAACAACACATGAAGGCCCCCATCATAACAACACATGAAGGCCCCCATCATAACAACACATGAAGGCCCCCATCATAACAACACATGAAGGCCCCCCATCATAACAACACATGAAGGCCCCCCCATCATAACAACACATGAAGGCCCCCCATCATAACAACACATGAAGGCCCCCATCATAACAACACATGAAGGCCCCCCCATCATAACAACACATGAAGGCCCCCATCATAACAACACATGAAGGCCCCATCATAACAACACATGAAGGCCCCATCATAACAACACAACACATGAAGGCCCCCATCATAACAACACATGAAGGCCCCCCATCATAACAACACATGAAGGCCCCCATCATAACAACACATGAAGGCCCCCCCATCATAACAACACATGAAGGCCCCCCATCATAACAACACAACACATGAAGGCCCCCCCATCATAACAACACATGAAGGCCCCCCCATCATAACAACACATGAAGGCCCCCCATCATAACAACACATGAAGGCCCCCACCATAACAACACATGAAGGCCCCCCATCATAACAACACATGAAGGCCCCCATCATAACAACACATGAAGGCCCCCATCATAACAACACATGAAGACCCCCAACATAACTACACATGAAGGCCCCCATCATAACAACACATGAAGGCCCCCATCATAACAAACACATGAAGGCCCCCATCATAACAACACATGAAGGCCCCCATCATAACAACACATGAAGGCCCCCATCATAACAACACATGAAGGCCCCCCCATCATAACAACACATGAAGGCCCCCATCATAACAACACATGAAGGCCCCCATCATAACAACACATGAAGGCCCCCATCATAACAACACATGAAGGCCCCCCATCATAACAACACATGAAGGCCCCCCCATCATAACAACACATGAAGGCCCCCCATCATAACAACACATGAAGGCCCCCATCATAAAAACACAACACATGAAGGCCCCCATCATAACAACACATGAAGGCCCCCCATTGTAACAACACATGAAGGCCCCCCATCATAACAACACATGAAGGCCCCCCCCATCATAATAACACATGAAGGCCCCCATCATAACAACACAACACATGAAGGCCCCCATCATAACAACACATGAAGGCCCCCCATCATAACAACACATGAAGGCCCCCCCATCATAACAACACATGAAGGCCCCCATCATAACAACACATGAAGGCCCCCATCATAACAACACATGAAGGCCCCCATCATAACAACACATGAAGGCCCCCATCATAACAACACAACACATGAAGGCCCCCATCATAACAACACATGAAGGCCCCCATCATAACAACACATGAAGGCCCCCCATCATAACAACACATGAAGGCCCCCTATCATAACAACACAACACATGAAGGCCCCCATCATAACAACACATGAAGGCCCCCATCATAACAACACATGAAGGCCCCCATCATAACAACACATGAAGGCCCCCATCATAACAACACATGAAGGCCCCCCATCATAACAACACATGAAGGCCCCCCATCATAACAACACATGAAGGCCCCCATCATAACAACACATGAAGGCCCCCATCATAACAACACATGAAGGACCCCATCATAACAACACATGAAGGCCCCCATCATAACAACACATGAAGGCCCCCATCATAACAACACATGAAGGCCCCCATCAGAACAACACATGAAGGCCCCCCATCATAACAACACAACACATGAAGGCCCCCCATCATAACAACACATGAAGGCCCCCCATCATAACAACACAACACATGAAGGCCCCCATCATAACAACACAACACATGAAGGCCCCCATCATAACAACACATGAAGGCCCCCATCATAACAACACATGAAGGCCCCGATCATAACAACACAACACATGAAGGCCCTGATCATAACAACACATGAAGGCCCCCCATCATAACAACACAACACATGAAGGCCCCCCATCATAACAACACAACACATGAAGGCCCCCCATCATAACAACACAACACATGAAGGCCCCCCATCATAACAACACATGAAGGCCCCCATCATAACAACACAACACATGAAGGCCCCCATCATAACAACACATGAAGGCCCCCATCATAACAACACATGAAGGCCCCCATCATAACAACACAACACATGAAGGCCCCATCATAACAACACATGAAGGCCCCCCATCATAACAACACAACACATAAAGGCCCCCCATCATAACAACACAACACATGAAGGCCCCCCATCATAACAACACAACATATGAAGGCCCCCATCATAACAACACATGAAGGCCCCCATCATAACAACACAACACATGAAGGCCCCCATCATAACAACACATGAAGGCCCCCATCATAACAACACAACACATGAAGGCCCCCATCATAACAACACAACACATGAAGGCCCCCCATCATAACAACACAACACATGAAGGCCCCCATCATAACAACACATGAAGGCCCCCATCATAACAACACAACACATGAAGGCCCCCATCATAACAACACATGAAGGCCCCCATCATAACAACACATGAAGACCCCCCATCATAACAACTCATGAAGGCCCCCATCATAACAACACATGAAGGCCCCCATCATAACAGCACATGAAGGCCCCCATCATAACAACACATGAAGGCCCCCATCATAACAACACAACACATGAAGGCCCCCATCATAACAACACATGAAGGGCCCCCCATCGTAACAACACATGAAGGCCCCCCATCATAACAACACATGAAGGCCCCCCCCATCATAATAACACATGAAGGCCCCCCCATCATAATAACACATGAAGGCCCCCATCATAACAACACAACACATGAAGGCCCCCATCATAACAACACATGAAGGCCCCCCCATCATAACAACACATGAAGGCCCCCATCATAACAAACACATGAAGGCCCCCATCATAACAACACATGAAGGCCCCCATCATAACAACACAAACACATGAAGGCCCCCATCATAACAACACATGAAGGCCCCCATCATAACAACACATGAAGGCCCCCTATCATAACAACACAACACATGAAGGCCCCCATCATAACAACACATGAAGGCCCCCATCATAACAACACATGAAGGCCACCCCATCATAACAACACATGAAGGCCCCCATCATAACAACACATGAAGGCCCCCATCATAACAACACATGAAGGCCCCCATCATAACAACACATGAAGGCCCCCAATCATAACAACACATGAAGGCCCCCCATCATAACAACACATGAAGGCCCCCATCATAACAACACATGAAGGACCCCATCATAACAACACATGAATGCCCCCATCATAACACACATGAAGGCCCCCATCATAACAACACAACACATGAAGACCCCCCCCATCATAACAACACATGAAGGCCCCCATCATAACAACACATGAAGGCCCCCCATCATAACAACACAACACATGAAGGCCCTGATCATAACAACACATGAAGGCCCCCCATCATAACAACACATGAAGGCCCCCCATCATAACAAACAACCACATGAAGGCCCCCATCATAACAACACAACACATGAAGGCCCCCTTCATAACAACACATGAAGGCCCCCATCATAACAACACATGAAGGCCCCCATCATAACAACACAAACACATGAAGGCCCTGATCATAACAACACATGAAGGCCCCCCATCATAACAACACAACACATGAAGGCCCCCCATCATAACAACACATGAAGGCCCCCCATCATAACAATACAACACATGAAGGCCCCCATTATAACAACACATGAAGGCCCCCATCATAACAACACATGAAGGCCCCCATCATAACAACACAACACATGAAGGCCCTGATCATAACAACCATGAAGGCCCCCCATCATAACAACACAACACATGAAGGCCCCCATCATAACAACACATGAAGGCCCCCCATCATAACAACACAACACATGAAGGCCCCCATTATAACAACATGAAGGCCCCATCATAAACAACACAACACATGAAGGCCCCCCATCATAACAACACATGAAGGCCCCCATCATAACAACACATAAAGGCCCCCATCATAACAAACACAACACATGAAGGCCCCCATCATAACAACACATGAGGCCCCCCATCATAACAACAACACATGAAGGCCCCCCATCATAACAACACAACACATGAAGGAACCCCATCATAACAACACATGAAGGCCCCCATCATAACAACACAACACATGAAGGCCCCCATCATAACAACACAACCATGAAGGCCCCCATCATAACAAACACAACACATGAAGGCCCCCCATCATAACAACACAACACATGAAGGCCCCCATCATAACAACACATGAAGGCCCCCATCATAACAACACACACATGAGGCCCCCATCATAACAACACATGAAGGCCCCCATCATAACAAACACATGAAGACCCCCCATCATAACACACATGAAGGCCCCCATCATAACAACACATGAAGGCCCCCATCATAACAACACATGAAGGCCCCCATCATAACAACACATGAAGGCCCCCCATCATAACAACACATGAAGGCCCCCTATCATAACAACACAACACATGAAGGCCCCCATCATAACAACACATGAAGGCACCCCATCATAACAACACATGAAGGCCCCCATCATAACAACACATGAAGGCCCCCATCATAACAACACATGAAGGCCCCCATCATAACAACACATGAAGGCCCCCCATCATAACAACACATGAAGGCCCCCCATCATAACAACACATGAAGGCCCCCATCATAACAACACATGAAGGCCCCCATCATAACAACACATGAAGGACCCCATCATAACAACACATGAAGGCCCCCATCATAACAACACATGAAGGCCCCCATCATAACAACACAACACATGAAGACCCCCCCATCATAACAACACATGAAGGCCCCCATCATAACAACACATGAAGGCCCCCCATCATAACAACACAACACATGAAGGCCCCCCATCATAACAACACAACACATGAAGGCCCCCCATCATAACAACACAAGAAGGCCCCCCATCATAACAACACAACACATGAAGGCCCCCATCATAACAACACAACACATGAAGGCCCCCATCATAACAACACATGAAGGCCCCCATCATAACAACACATGAAGGCCCCGATCATAACAACACAACACATGAAGGCCCCCATCATAACAACACATGAAGGCCCCCATCATAACAACACATGAAGGCCCCCATCATAACAACACATGAAGGCCCCCATCATAACAACACATGAAGGCCCCCCATCATAACAACACATGAAGGCCCCCCATCATAACAACACATGAAGGCCCCCATCATAACAACACATGAAGGCCCCCATCATAACAACACATGAAGGACCCATCATAACAACACATGAAGGCCCCCATCATAACACACATGAAGGCCCCCATCATAACAACACATGAAGGCCCCCATCAGAACAACACATGAAGGCCCCCCCATCATAACAACACAACACATGAAGGCCCCCCATCATAACAACACATGAAGGCCCCCCATCATAACAACACAACACATGAAGGCCCCCATCATAACAACACAACACATGAAGGCCCCCATCATAACAACACATGAAGGCCCCCATCATAACAACACATGAAGGCCCCGATCATAACAACACAACACATGAAGGCCCTGATCATAACAACACATGAAGGCCCCCCCATCATAACAACACAACACATGAAGGCCCCCATCATAACAACACAACACATGAAGGCCCCCCATCATAACAACACAACACATGAAGGCCCCCAATCATAACAACACATGAAGGCCCCCATCATAACAACACAACACATTGAAGGCCCCCATCATACAACACATGAAGGCCCCCATCATAACAACACATGAAGGCCCCCATCATAACAACACAACACATGAAGGCCCCCATCATAACAAACACATGAAGAACCCCCATCATAACAACACAACACATAAAGGCCCCCCATCATACCAACACAACACATGAAGGCCCCCATCATAACAACACAACACATGGAAAGGCCCCCCATCATAACAACACATGAAGGCCCCCATCATAACAACACAACACATGAAGGCCCCCATCATAACAACACATGAAGGCCCCCATCCTAACAACACAACACATGAAGGGCCCCCATCATAACAACACAACACATGAAGGGCCCCCCCATCATAACAACACAACACATGAAGGGCCCCCATCATCACAACACATGAAAGGCCCCCTCATAACAACACAACACATGAAGGCCCCCCATCATAACAACACATGAAGGCCCCCATCATAACAACACATGAAGACCCCCCATCATAACAACTCATGAAGGCCCCCCATCATAACAACACATGAAGGCCCCCATCATAACAAACACATGAAGGCCCCCCATCATAAACAACACATGAAGGCCCCCATCATAACAACACAACAAATGAAGGCCCCCATCATAACAACACATGAAGGCCCCCCATCGTAACAACACATGAAGGCCCCCCATCATAACAACACATGAAGGCCCCCCCCATCATAATAACACATGAAGGCCCCCCCATCATAATAACACATGAAGGCCCCCATCATAACAACACAACACATGAAGGCCCCCCCATCATAACAACACATGAAGGCCCCATCATAACAACACATGAAGGCCCCCATCATAACAACCACAACACATGAAGGCCCCCATCATAACAACACAACACATGAAGGCCCCCATCATAACAACACATGAAGGCCCCCCATCATAACAACACATGAAGGCCCCCTATCATAACAACACAACACATGAAGGCCCCCATCATAACAACACATGAAGGCCCCCATCATAACAACACATGAAGGCACCCCATCATAACAACACATGAAGGCCCCCATCATAACAACACATGAAGGCCCCCATCATAACAACACATGAAGGCCCCCATCATAACAACACATGAAGGCCCCCAATCATAACAACACATGAAGGCCCCCCATCATAACAACACATGAAGGCCCCCATCATAACAACACATGAAGGACCCCATCATAACAACACATGAATGCCCCCATCATAACAACACATGAAGGCCCCCATCATAACAACACAACACATGAAGACCCCCCCCATCATAACAACACATGAAGGCCCCCATCATAACAACACATGAAGGCCCCCCATCATAACAACACAACACATGAAGGCCCTGATCATAACAACACATGAAGGCCCCCCATCATAACAACACATGAAGGCCCCCATCATAACAACACAACACATGAAGGCCCCCATCAAAACAACACATGAAGGCCCCCATCATAACAACACATGAAGGCCCCCATCATAACAACACAACACATGAAGGCCCCCATCATAACAACACATGAAGGCCCCCCATCATAACAACACAACACATAAAGGCCCCCCATCATAACAACACAACACATGAAGGCCCCCCATCATAACAACACAACACATGAAGGCCCCCATCATAACAACACATGAAGGCCCCCATCATAACAACACAACACATGAAGGCCCCCATCATAACAACACATGAAGGCCCCCATCATAACAACACAACACATGAAGGCCCCCATCATAACAACACAACACATGAAGGCCCCCCATCATAACAACACAACACATGAAGGCCCCCATCATAACAACACATGAAGGCCCCCATCATAACAACACAACACATGAAGGCCCCCATCATAACAACACATGAAGGCCCCCATCATAACAACACATGAAGACCCCCCATCATAACAACACATGAAGGCCCCCATCATAACAACACATGAAGGCCCCCATCATAACAACACATGAAGGCCCCCATCATAACAACACATGAAGGCCCCCATCATAACAACACAACAAATGAAGGCCCCCATCATAACAACACATGAAGGCCCCCCATCGTAACAACACATGAAGGCCCCCCATCATAACAACACATGAAGGCCCCCCCCATAATAATAACACATGAAGGCCCCCCCATCATAATAACACATGAAGGCCCCCATCATAACAACACAACACATGAAGGCCCCCCCATCATAACAACACATGAAGGCCCCCATCATAACAACACATGAAGGCCCCCATCATAACAACACATGAAGGCCCCCATCATAACAACACAACACATGAAGGCCCCCATCATAACAACACAACACATGAAGGCCCCCATCATAACAACACATGAAGGCCCCCATCATAACAACACATGAAGGCCCCCATCATAACAACACAACACATGAAGGCCCCCATCATAACAACACATGAAGGCCCCCATCATAACAACACATGAAGGCCCCCATCATAACAACACATGAAGGCCCCCATCATAACAACACATGAAGGCCCCCATCATAACAACACATGAAGGCCCCCATCATAACAACACATGAAGGCCCCCAATCATAACAACACATGAAGGCCCCCCATCATAACAACACATGAAGGCCCCCATCATAACAACACATGAAGGACCCCATCATAACAACACATGAATGCCCCCATCATAACAACACATGAAGGCCCCCATCATAACAACACAACACATGAAGACCCCCCCCATCATAACAACACATGAAGGCCCCCATCATAACAACACATGAAGGCCCCCCATCATAACAACACAACACATGAAGGCCCTGATCATAACAACACATGAAGGCCCCCCATCATAACAACACATGAAGGCCCCCCATCATAACAACACAACACATGAAGGCCCCCATCATAACAACACAACACATGAAGGCCCCCTTCATAACAACACATGAAGGCCCCCATCATAACAACACATGAAGGCCCCCATCATAACAACACAACACATGAAGGCCCTGATCATAACAACACATGAAGGCCCCCCATCATAACAACACAACACATGAAGGCCCCCCATCATAACAACACATGAAGGCCCCCATCATAACAACACAACACATGAAGGCCCCCATTATAACAACACATGAAGGCCCCCATCATAACAACACAACACATGAAGGCCCCCATCATAACAACACATGAAGGCCCCCATCATAACAACACATGAAGGCCCCCATCATAACAACACAACACATGAAGGCCCCCATCATAACAACACATGAAGGCCCCCCATCATAACAACACAACACATGAAGGCCCCCCATCATAACAACACAACACATGAAGGCCCCCCATCATAACAACACAACACATGAAGGACCCCATCATAACAACACATGAAGGCCCCCATCATAACAACACAACACATGAAGGCCCCCATCATAACAACACATGAAGGCCCCCATCATAACAACACAACACATGAAGGCCCCCATCATAACAACACAACACATGAAGGCCCCCCATCATAACAACACAACACATGAAGGCCCCCATCATAACAACACATGAAGGCCCCCATCATAACAACACAACACATGAAGGCCCCCATCATAACAACACATGAAGGCCCCCATCATAACAACACATGAAGACCCCCCATCATAACAACACATGAAGGCCCCCATCATAACAACACATGAAGGCCCCCATCATAACAACACATGAAGGCCCCCATCATAACAACACATGAAGGCCCCCATCATAACAACACATGAAGGCCCCCTATCATAACAACACAACACATGAAGGCCCCCATCATAACAACACATGAAGGCACCCCATCATAACAACACATGAAGGCCCCCATCATAACAACACATGAAGGCCCCCATCATAACAACACATGAAGGCCCCCATCATAACAACACATGAAGGCCCCCATCATAACAACACATGAAGGCCCCCCATCATAACAACACATGAAGGCCCCCATCATAACAACACATGAAGGCCCCCATCATAACAACACATGAAGGACCCCATCATAACAACACATGAAGGCCCCCATCATAACAACACATGAAGGCCCCCATCATAACAACACAACACATGAAGACCCCCCCATCATAACAACACATGAAGGCCCCCATCATAACAACACATGAAGGCCCCCCATCATAACAACACAACACATGAAGGCCCCCCATCATAACAACACAACACATGAAGGCCCCCCATCATAACAACACAAGAAGGCCCCCCATCATAACAACACAACACATGAAGGCCCCCATCATAACAACACATGAAGGCCCCCAATCATAACAACACATGAAGGCCCCCCATCATAACAACACATGAAGGCCCCCATCATAACAACACATGAAGGACCCCATCATAACAACACATGAAGGCCCCCATCATAACAACACATGAAGGCCCCCATCATAACAACACAACACATGAAGACCCCCCCCATCATAACAACACATGAAGGCCCCCATCATAACAACACATGAAGGCCCCCCATCATAACAACACAACACATGAAGGCCCCCATCATAACAACACATGAAGGCCCCCCATCATAACAACACATGAAGGCCCCCCATCATAACAACACAACACATGAAGGCCCCCATCATAACAACACATGAAGGCCCCCATCATAACAACACATGAAGGCCCCCATCATAACAACACAACACATGAAGGCCCCCATCATAACAACACATGAAGGCCCCCCTCATAACAACACAACACATAAGGCCCCCATCATAACAACAAACACATGAAGGCCCCCCCATCATAACAACACAACACATGAAGGCCCCCATCATAACAACACATGAAGGCCCCCATCATAACAACACAACACATGAAGGCCCCCATCATAACAACACATGAAGGCCCCATCATAACAACACAACACATGAAGGCCCCCATCATAACAACACAACACATGAAGGCCCCCCATCATAACAACACAACACATGAAGGCCCCCATCATAACAACACATGAAGGCCCCCATCATAACAACACAAACACATGAAGGCCCCCATCATAACAACACATGAAGGCCCCCATCATAACAACACATGAAGACCCCCCATCATAACAACTCATGAAGGTCCCCATCATAACAACACATGAAGGCCCCCATCATAACAACACATGAAGGCCCCCATCATAACAACACATGAAGGCCCCCATCATAACAACACAACAAATGAAGGCCCCCATCATAACAACACATGAAGGCCCCCCATCGTACAACACATGAAGGCCCCCCATCATAACAACACATGAAGGCCCCCCCATCATAATAACACATGAAGGCCCCCCCATCATAATAACACATGAAGGCCCCCCATCATAACAACACATGAAGGCCCCCCCCATCATAATAACACATGAAGGCCCCCCATCATAATAACACATGAAGGCCCCCATCATAACAACACAACACATGAAGGCCCCCCCATCATAACAACACATGAAGGCCCCCATCATAACACACATGAAGGCCCCCATCATAACAACACATGAAGGCCCACATCATAACAACACAACACATGAAGGCCCCCATCATAACAACACAACACATGAAGGCCCCCATCATAACAACACATGAAGGCCCCCCATCATAACAACACATGAAGGCCCCCTATCATAACAACACAACACATGAAGGCCCCCATCATAACAACACATGAAGGCCCCATCATAACAACACATGAAGGCACCCCATCATAACAACACATGAAGGCCCCATCATAACAACACATGAAGGCCCCCATCATAACAACACATGAAGGCCCCCATCATAACAACACATGAAGGCCCCCAATCATAACAACACATGAAGGCCCCCCATCATAACAACACATGAGGCCCCATCATAACAACACATGAAGGACCCCATCATAACAACACATGAATGCCCCCATCATAACAACACATGAGGCCCCCATCATAACAACACAACACATGAAGACCCCCCCCATCATAACAAACACATGAAGGCCCCCATCATAACAACACATGAAGGCCCCCCCATCATAACAACACAACACATGAAGGCCCTGATCATAACAACACATGAAGGCCCCCATCATAACAACACATGAAGGCCCCCCCATCATAACAACACAACACATGAAGGCCCCCATCATAACAACACAAACACATGAAGGCCCCCTTCATAACAACACATGAAGGCCCCCATCATAACAACACATGAAGGCCCCCATCATTAACAACACAACACATGAAGGCCCCCATTATAACAACACATGAAGGCCCCATCATAACAACACAACACATGAAGGCCCCCATCATAACAACACATGAAGGCCCCCATCATAACAACACATAAAGGCCCCCATCATAACAACACAACACATGAAGGCCCCCATCATAACAACACATGATGGCCCCCCATCATAACAACAACAACACATGAAGGCCCCCCATCATAACAACACAAACACATGAAGGCCCCCCATCAATAACAACACAACACATGAAGGACCCCATCATAACAACACATGAAGGCCCCCATCATAACAACCACAACACATGAAGGCCCCCATCATAACAACACATGAAGGCCCCATCATAACAACACAACACATGAAGGCCCCCATCATAACAACACCAACACATGAAGGGCCCCCCATCATAACAACACAACACATGAAGGCCCCCATCATAACAACACATGAAGGCCCCCATCATAACAACACACACATGAAGGCCCCCATCATAACAACACATGAAGGCCCCCCATCATAACAACACATGAAGACCCCCATCATAACAACACATGAAGGCCCCCATCATAACAACACATGAAGGCCCCCATCATAACAACACATGAAGGCCCCCATCATAACAACACATGAAGGCCCCCCATCATAAACAACACATGAAGGCCCCCTATCATAACAACACAACACATGAAGGCCCCCATCATAACAACACATGAAGGCACCCCATCATAACAACACATGAAGGCCCCCATCATAACAACACATGAAGGCCCCCATCATAACAACACATGAAGGCCCCCATCATAACAACACATGAAGGCCCCCCATCATAACAACACATGAAGGCCCCCCATCATAACAACACATGAAGGCCCCCATCATAACAACACATGAAGGCCCCCATCATAACAACACATGAAGGACCCCATCATAACAACACATGAAGGCCCCCATCATAACAACACATGAAGGCCCCCATCATAACAACACAAACATGAAGACCCCCCCATCATAACAACACATGAAGGCCCCCATCATAACAACACATGAAGGCCCCCCATCATAACAACACAACACATGAAGCCCCCCATCATAACAACACAACACATGAAGGCCCCCATCATAAACAACACAAGAAGGCCCCCCATCATAACAACACAACACATGAAGGCCCCCATCATAACAACACAACACATGAAGGCCCCCATCATAACAACACATGAAGGCCCCATCATAACAACACATGAAGGCCCCGATCATAACAACACAACACATGAAGGCCCTGATCATAACAACACATGAAGGCCCCCCATCATAACAACACAACACATGAAGGCCCCCCCATCATAACAACACAACACATGAAGGCCCCCCATCATAACACACAACACATGAAGGCCCCCATAACATAACAACACATGAAGGCCCCCCATCATAACAACACATGAAGGCCCCCCATCATAACAACACATGAAGGCCCCCATCATAACAACACATGAAGGCCCCCATCATAAACACCATGAAGGACCCCATCATAACAACACATGAAGGCCCCCATCATAACCAACACATGAAGGCCCCCATCATAAACAACACAACACATGAAGACCCCCCCATCATAACAACACATGAAGGCCCCCATCATAACAACACATGAAGGCCCCCCATCATAACAACACAACACATGAAGGCCCCCCATCATAACAACACAACACATGAAGGCCCCCATCATAACAACACATGAAGGCCCCCCATCATAACAACACAACACATGAAGGCCCCCATCATAACAACACAACACATGAAGGCCCCCATCATAACAAAACATGAAGGCCCCATCATAACAACACATGAAGGCCCCCGATCATAACAACACAACACATGAAGGCCCTGATCATAACAACACATGAAGGCCCCCCATCATAACAACACAACACATGAAGGCCCCCCATCATAACAACACAACACATGAAGGCCCCCCATCATAACAACACAACACATGAAGGCCCCCATCATAACAACACATGAAGGCCCCCATCATAACAAACACAACACCATGAAGGCCCCCATCATAACAACACATGAAGGCCCCCATCATAACAACACAACACATGAAGGCCCCCATCATAACAACACATGAAGGCCCCCATCATAACAACACAACACATGAAGGCCCCCCATCATAACAACACAACACATGAGGCCCCCCATCATAACAACACAACACATGAGGCCCCCATTATAACACACATGAAGGCCCCCCATCATAACAACACAACACATGAAGGCCCCCATCATAACAACACATGAAGGCCCCCATCATAACAACACATAAAGGCCCCCATCATAACAACACAACACATGAAGGTCCCCATCATAACAACACATGAAGGCCCCCCATCATAACAACACAACACATGAAGGCCCCCCATCATAACAACACAAACATGAAGGACCCCCATCATAAAACAACACATGAAGGCCCCCATCATACAACACAACACATGAAGGCCCCCATAACAACACATGAGGCCATCATAACAACAAACACATGAAGGCCCCCCATCATAACAACACAACACATGAAGGCCCCCCATCATAACAACACATGAAGGCCCCCATCATAACAACACAACACATGAAGGCCCCCATCATAACAACACATGAAGGCCCCCATCATAACAACACATGAAGACCCCCCATCATAACAACACATGAAGGCCCCCATCATAAACAAACCAATGAAGGCCCCCATCATAACAACACATGAAGGCCCCATATAACAACACATGAAGGCCCCCCATCATAACAACACATGAAGGCCCCTATCATAACAACACAACACATGAAGGCCCCCATCATAACAACACATGAAGGCCCCCATCATAACAACACATGAAGGCACCCCATCATAACAACACATGAAGGCCCCATCATAACAACACATGAAGGCCCCCATCATAACAACACATGAAGGCCCCCATCATAACAACACATGAAGGCCCCCCATCATAACAACACATGAAGGCCCCCCATCATAACAACACATGAAGGCCCCCATCATAACAACACATGAAGGCCCCCATCATAACAACACATGAAGGCCCCCATCATAACAACACATGAAGGCCCCGATCATAACAACACAACACATGAAGGCCCTGATCATAACAACACATGAAGGCCCCCCATCATAACAACACAACACATGAAGGCCCCCCCATCATAACAACACAACACATGAAGGCCCCCCATCATAACAACACAACACATGAAGGCCCCCATCATAACAACACATGAATGCCCCATCATAACAACACAACACATGAAGGCCCCCATCATAACAACACATGAAGGCCCCCATCATAACAACACAACACATGAAGGCCCCCATCATAACAACACATGAAGGCCCCCCATCATAACAACACAACACATGAAGGCCCCCCATCATAACAACACAACACATGAAGGCCCCCCATCATAACAACACAACACATGAAGGCCCCCATCATAACAACACATGAAGGCCCCCATCATAACAACACAACACATGAAGGCCCCCATCATAACAACACATGAAGGCCCCCATCATAACAGCACAACACATGAAGGCCCCCATCATAACAACACACACATGAAGGCCCCCCATCATAACAACACAACACATGAAGGCCCCCATCATAACAACACATGAAGGCCCCCATCATAACAACACAACACATGAAGGCCCCCATCATAACAACACATGAAGGCCCCCATCATAACAACACATGAAGACCCCCCATCATAACAACACATGAAGGCCCCCATCATAACAACACATGAAGGCCCCCATCATAACAACACATGAAGGCCCCCATCATAACAACACATGAAGGCCCCCATCATAACAACACAACACATGAAGGCCCCCATCATAACAACACATGAAGGCCCCCATCATAACAACACATGAAGGCCCCCCATCATAACAACACATGAAGGCCCCCATCATAACAACACAACACATGAAGGCCCCCATCATAACAACACATGAAGGCCCCCATCATAACAACACATGAAGACCCCCCATCATAACAACACATGAAGGCCCCCATCATAACAACACATGAAGGCCCCCATCATAACAACACATGAAGGCCCCCATCATAACAACACATGAAGGCCCCCATCATAACAACACAACACATGAAGGCCCCCATCATAACAACACATGAAGGCCCCCCATCGTAACAACACATGAAGGCCCCCCATCATAACAACACATGAAGGCCCCCCCATCATAATAACACATGAAGGCCCCCCATCATAACAACACAACACATGAAGGCCCCCCATCATAACAACACAACACATGAAGGCCCCCCATCATAACAACACATGAAGGCCCCCATCATAACAACACAACACATGAAGGCCCCCATCATAACAACACACAACACATGAAGGCCCCCATCATAACAAAACATGAAGGCCCCCATCATAACAACACATGAAGGCCCCGATCATAACAACACAACACATGAAGGCCCTGATCATAACAACACATGAAGGCCCCCCATCATAACAACACAACACATGAAGGCCCCCCATCATAACAACACAACACATGAAGGCCCCCCATCATAACAAACACAACACATGAAGGCCCCCATCATAACAAACACATGAAGGCCCCCATCATAACAACACAACACATGAAGGCCCCCATCATAACAACACATGAAGGCCCCCATCATAACAACACAACACATGAAGGCCCCCATCATAACAACACATGAAGGCCCCCCATCATAACAACACACATGAAGGCCCCCCATCATAACAACAACACATGAAGGCCCCCCATCATAACAACACAAACATGAAGGCCCCCATTATAACAACACATGAAGGCCCCCATCATAACAACACAACACATGAAGGCCCCATCATAACAACACATGAAGGCCCCCATCATAACAACACATGAAGGCCCCCATCATAAACAACACAACACATGAAGGTCCCCATCATAACAACACATGAAGGCCCCCATCATAACAACACAACACATGAAGGCCCCCATCATAACAACACAACACATGAAGGACCCCATCATAACAACACATGAAGGCCCCATCATAACAACACAACACATGAAGGCCCCCATCATAACAACACATGAAGGCCCCCATCATAACAACACAACACATGAAGGCCCCCCATCATAAAAACACACACACATGAAGGCCCCATCATAAAAACACATGAAGGCCCCCATCATAACAACACAACACATGAAGGCCCCCATCATAACAAACACATGAAGGCCCCCATCATAACAACACATGAAACCCCCCATCATAACAACACATGAAGGCCCCCATCATAACAAACACATGAAGGCCCCCATCATAACAACACATGAAGGCCCCATCATAACAACACATGAAGCCCCCCATCATAACAACACATGAAGGCCCCCATCATAACAACACAACACATGAAGGCCCCCATCATAACAACACATGAAGGCCCCCATCATAACAACACATGAAGGCCCCCCATCATAACAACACATGAAGGCCCCATCATAACAAACACATGAAGGCCCCCATCATAACAAACACATGAAGGCCCCCATCATAACAAACATGAAGGCCCCCCATCATACAACACATGAAGGCCCCCCATCATAACAACACATGAAGGCCCCCATCATAACAACACATGAAGGCCCCCATCATAACAACACATGAAGGCCCCATCATAACAACACATGAAGGCCCCATCATAACAACACATGAAGGCCCCCATCATAACAACACAACACATGAAGGCCCCCCCATCATAACAACACAACACATGAAGGCCCCCATCATAACAACACAACACATGAAGGCCCCCATCATAACAACACATGAATGCCCCCATCATAACAACACAACACATGAAGGCCCCCATCATAACAACACATGAAGGCCCCCATCATAACAACACAACACATGAAGGCCCCATCATAAAAACACATGAAGGCCCCCCATCATAACAACACAACACATGAAGGCCCCCATCATAACAACACAACACATGAAGGCCCCCCATCATAAACAACACAACACATGGGCCCCCATCATAACAACACATGAAGGCCCCCATCATAACAAAACAACACATGAAGGCCCCCATCATAACAACACATGAAGGCCCCCATCATAACACACAACACATGAAGGCCCCCATCATAACAACACAACACATGAAGGCCCCCCATCATAACACAACACAACACATGAAGGCCCCCATCATAACAACACATGAAGGCCCCCATCATAACAACAAACACATGAAGGCCCCCATCATAACAACACATGAAGGCCCCCATCATAACAACACACATGAAGGCCCCCATCATAACAACACATGAAGGCCCCCATCATAACAACACATGAAGGCCCCCATCATAACAACACATGAAGGCCCCCATCATAACAACACATGAAGGCCACCCCCATAACAACACAACACATGAAGGCCCCCATCATAACAACACATGAAGGCCCCATATCGTAACAACACATGAAGGCCCCCATCATAACAACACATGAAGGCCCCCATCATAACAACACAACATGAAGGCCCCATCATAACAACACATGAAGGCCCCCATCATAACAACACATGAAGACCCCCCATCATAAAAACACATGAAGGCCCCCATCATAACAACACATGAAGGCCCCCATCATAAAACACATGAAGGCCCCCATCATAACAAACACATGAAGGCCCCATATAACAACAACACATGAAGGCCCCATCATAACAACACATGAAGGCCCCCATCATAACAACACATGAAGGCCCCCATCATAACAACACATGAAGGCCCCCCCATATCATAATACACATGAAGGCCCCCCCATCATAACAACACATGAAGGCCCCCATCATAACAACACAACACATGAAGGCCCCCATCATAACAACACATGAAGGCCCCCATCATAACAAACATGAAGACCCCCCATCATAACAACACATGAGGACCCCATCATAACAACACATGAAGGCCCCCCATCATAACAACACATGAAGGCCCCCCCATCATAACAAACACATGAAGGACCCCCCATCATAACAACACATGAAGGCCCCATCATAACAACACATGAAGGCCCCCATCATAACAAAACAACACATGAAGGCCCCATCATAACAACACATGAAGGCCCCATCATAACAACACATGAAGGCCCCATTATAACAACACATGAAGGCCCCCATCATAACAACACATGAAGGCCCCCATCATAAAACACAACACATGAAGACCCCCCCCCATCATAAAAACACATGAAGGCCCCCATCATAAAAACACATGAAGGCCCCCATCATAACAACACAACACATGAAGGCCCCCATCATAACAACACACCATGAAGGCCCCCCCCATATAACAACACAACACATGAAGCCCCCATCATAACAACACAACACATGAAGGCCCCCATCATAACAACACATGAAGGCCCCATCATAACAACACAACACATGAAGGCCCCCAACATAACAACACAACACATGAAGGCCCCCATCATAACAACACATGAAGGCCCCCATCATAACAACACAACACATGAAGGCCCCCATCATAACAACACATGAAGGCCCCCATCATAACAAAACATGAAGGCCCCATCATAACAACACAACACATGAAGGCCCCCATCATAACAACACATGAAGGCCCCCCATCATAACACACAACACATGAAGGCCCCCATCATAACAACACAACACCTGAAGGCCCCCATCATACAAACAACACATGAAGGCCCCCATCATAACAACACATGAAGGCCCCCATCATAACAACACATGAAGGCCCCCATCATAACAACACACATGAAGGCCCCATCATAACAACACATGAAGGCCCCCCATCATAACAACACAAACATGAAGGCCCCCCATCATAACACAACACATGAAGGCCCCCATCATAACAACACAACACATGAAGGCCCCCATCATAACAACACACAATGAAGGCCCCCATCATAACAACACATGAAGGCCCCCATCATAACAACACATGAAGGCCCCCATCATAACAACACATGAAGGCCCCCCATCATAACAACACATGAAGGCCCCCATCATAACACACATGAAGGCCCCCATCATAACAACACACACATGAAGCCCCCCATCATAACAACACATGAAGGCCCCCCATCATAACAACACATGAAGGCCCCCATCATAACAAACACATGAAGGCCCCCCCCATCATAATAAACACATGAAGGCCCCCCCATCATAATAACACATGAAGGCCCCCATCATAACAACACAACACCTGAAGGCCCCATCATAAACAACATGAAGGCCCCCCCCCATGAAGGCCCCCCATCATAACAACACAGCACATGAAGACCCCCATCATAACAATACATGAAGACCCCCATCCATACAACACATGAAGGCCCCCATCATAACAACACAACACATGAAGACCCCCCCATCATAACAACACATGAAGACCCCCCCATCATAACAACACATGAAGGCCCCACCCCCCATCATAACAACACATGAAGGCCCCCATCATAACAACACAGCACATGAAGACCCCCATCATAACAATACATGAAGACCCCCCATCAAACAACACATGAAGGCCCCCATCATAACAACACAACACATGAAGACCCCCCCATCATAACAACACATGAAGACCCCCATCATAACAACACATGAAGGCCCCATCATAACAACACAACACATGAAGACCCCCCATCATAACAACACATGAAGACCCCCATCATAACAACACATGAAGGCCCCCCCATCATAACAACACATGAAGACCCCCATCATAACAACACATGAAGGCCCCCATCATAACAACACATGAAGGCCCCCATCATAACAACACATGAAGGCCCCCATCATAACAACACATGAAGGCCCCCATCATAACAAACAACACATGAAGACCCCCCCATCATAACAACATGAAGACCCCCCATCATAACAACACATGAAGGCCCCCCCCCATCATAACAACACATGAAGGCCCCCATCATAACAAACACATGAAAGCCCCCCCCATCATAACAACACAAAACATGAATGCCCCCCCCATCATAATAACACATGAAGGCCCCCATCATAACAACACATGAAGGCCCCCATCATAACAACACATGAAGGCCCCCATCATAACAACACAACACATGAAGTTCCCTATCATAACAACACATGAAGACCCCCCATCATAACAACACATGAAGGGCCCCATCATAACAACACATGAAGCCCCCAATCATAACAAACAACACATGAAGGCCCCCATCATAAACAAACAACACATGAAGGCCCCCATCATAAACAACACATGAAGGCCCCCCATCATAACAACACATGAAGACCCCAGCATAAAAACACAACACCTGAACCCCGGCCCCCATATAACAAACATGAAGGCCCCCCATCATAACAACACATGAAGGCCCCATCATAACAACACATGAAGGCCCCCATCATAACAAACACATGAAGGCCCCCATCATAACAACACATGAAGGCCCCCATCATAACAACACATGAAGGCCCCCATCATAACCAACACATGAAGGCCCCCTATCATAACAACACAAACACATGAAGGCCCCCAATCATAACAACACAACACATGAAGGCCCCCATCATAACAACACATGAAGGCCCCCATCATAACAACACATGAAGGCCCCCATCATAACAACACATGAAGGCCCCCCATCATAACAACACAACACATGAAGGCCCCCCATCATAACAACACATGAAGGCCCCCCATCATAACAACACATGAAGGCCCCCCATCATAACAACACATGAAGGCCCCCCATCATAACAACACATGAAGGCCCCATCATAACAACACAAACACATGAAGCCCCCCATCATAACAACACATGAAGGCCCCCCCCATCATACAACACATGAAGGCCCCCCCATCATAAACACACATGAAGGCCCCCATCATAACACACAACACCTGAAGGCCCCCATCATAACAACACATGAAGGCCCCCATCATAACAACACAACACATGAAGACCCCCATCATAACAATACATGAAGACCCCCCATCATAACAAACATGGAGGCCCCCATCATAACACAACACATGAAGACCCCCCATCATAACAACACATGAAGACCCCCCATCATAACAAACACATGAAGGCCCCCCCATTCATAACAACACATGAAGGCCCCCATCATAACAACACAGCACAGAGACCCCCCATCATAAACAATACATGAAGACCCCCCATCATAACAACACATGAAGGCCCACCATCATAACACACAACAATGAAGACCCCATCATAACAACACATGAAAGACCCCCCCATCATAACAACACATGAGGCCAAATCATAAACAACACCAAACACTGAAGACCCCCCATCATAAACAACAACATGAAAGACCCCCCATCATAAAAACACATGAAGCCCCCCCATCATAACAACACATGAAGACCCCCATCATAACAACACATGAAGGCCCCCATATAACAACACATGAAGGCCCCCCATCATAACAAACACATGAAGGCCCCCATCAAAAACAACACATGAAGGCCCCCATCTAACAAAACAACACATGAAGACCCCCATCATAACAACACATGAAGGCCACCCCCCCCATCATAAAA
>NW_022263277.1:0-67027 GCF_002021735.2 Oncorhynchus kisutch
TAAATGTAACACAGCGGTTGCATTAAGAAGAAGTGTATCTTTCTATCTATATGTAGAACATGTATATTTAGTCAAAGTTTATGATGTGTATTGCTTGTTATCTGACGTTAGCTCCGGCAGATATCATCATTTCTCCGGACATTTGAGTAGCATTTTGTGAACATGCCGTCATTGTAAACAGAGATTTATGGATATAAATAGCATATTATTGAAAAAAACATAAATGTACTGTGTAACATGTCCTATTACTGTCATCTGATGAAGATTTTCAAAAGGTTAGTGAATTATTTTTCTTTTAATCCTGCATTTGTTGATTGCATATTTTGGCTATGCAAATTAGCTGTGTCTTTGGTGGTGGTTTGACATAAATATGTGCTATGTTTTCGCCGTAAAACATTTTAGAAATCTGACTTGCTGGCTAGATGAACAAGGTGTTTATCTTTAATTTGAGCTATTGGACTTGTTAATGTGTGGAGGTTAAATATTTCTAAGAATATTTTTGCGTTCCGTGCGCCACGTTACAGCTGAACGTGGGAGGGGTCGTTCCCAAAAGGGAACCCTAACCCGTCATCAGGTTAAGACTGATGAATTTACTGTGTTAAATGAGGCCTCACCTCCTGGCTACACTAGTGACCATATCCCCCGTGCATCCCGCAAAGGCGGAGGTGTTGCTAACATTTACGATAGCAAATTTCAATTTACGTTTTCGTCTTTTGAGCTTCTAGTCATGAAATCTATGCAGCCTAACTCAATCACTTTTTATAGCTACTGTTTACAGGCCTCCTGGGCCATATACAGCGTTTCTCACTGAGTTCCCTGAATTCCTATCGGACCTTGTAGTCATAGCAGATAATATTCTAATCTTTGGTGACTTTAATATTCACATGGAAAAGTCCACAGACCCACTCCAAAAGGCTTTCGGAGCCATCATCGACTTAGTGGGTTTTGTCCAACATGTCTCTGGACCCACTCACTGTCACAGTCATACGCTGGACCTAGTTTTGTCCCATGGAATAAATGTTGTGGACCTTAATGTTTTTCCTCATAATCCTGGACTATCGGACCACCATTTTATTACGTTTGCAATTGCAACAAATAATCTGCTCAGACCCCAACCAAGGAACATCAAAAGTCGTGCTATAAATTCACAGACAACACAAAGATTCCTTGATGTCCTTCCAGATTCCCTCTGTCTACCCAAGGACGCCAGAGGACAAAAATCAGTTAACCACCTAACTGAGGAACTCAATTTAACCTTGCGCAATACCCTAGATGCAGTTGCACCCCTAAAAACTAAAAACATTTCTCATAAGAAACTAGCTCCCTGGTACACAGAAAATACCCGAGCTCTGAAGCAAGCTTCCAGAAAATTGGAACGGAAATGGCGCCACACCAAACTGGAAGTCTTCCGACTAGCTTGGAAAGTGCAGTACCGAAGAGCCCTTACTGCTGCTCGATCATCCTATTTTTCTAACTTAATTGAGGAAAATAAGAACAATCCGAAATTCCTTTTTGATACTGTCGCAAGCTAACTAAAAAGCAGCATTCCCCAAGAGAGGATGACTTTCACTTTAGCAGTGATAAATTCATGAACTTCTTTGAGGAAAAGATTATGATTATTAGAAAGCAAATTACGGACTCCTCTTTAAATCTGCGTATTCCTTCAAAGCTCAGTTGTCCTGAGTCTGCACAACTCTGCCAGGACCTAGGATCAAGAGAGACGCTCAAGTGTTTTAGTACTATATCTCTTGACACAATGATGAAAATAATCATGGCCTCTAAACCTTCAAGCTGCATACTGGACCCTATTTCAACTAAACTACTGAAAGAGCTGCTTCCTGTGCTTGGCCCTCCTATGTTGAACATAATAAACGGCTCTCTATCCACTGGATGTGTACCAAACTCACTAAAAGTGGCAGTAATAAAGCCTCTGAAAAAGCCAAACCTTGACCCAGAAAAAAAAAAAAACTATCGGCCTATATCGAATCTTCCATTCCTCTCAAAATTTTTAGAGAAGGCTGTTGCGCAGCAACTCACTGCCTTCCTGAAGACAAACAATGTATACGAAATGCTTCAGTCTGGTTTTATAGACCCCATCATAGCACTGAGACGGCACTTGTGAAGGTGGTAAATTACATTTTAATGGCATCGGACCGAGGCTCTGCATCTGTCCTCGTGCTCCTAGACCTTAGTGCTGCTTTTGATACCATCGATCACCACATTCTTTTGGAGAGATTGGAAACCCAAATTGGTCTACACGGACAAGTTCTGGCCTGGTTTAGATCTTATCTGTCGGAAAGATATCAGTTTGTCTCTGTGAATGGTTTGTCCTCTGACAAATCAACTGTAAATTTCGGTGTTCCTCAAGGTTTCGTTTTAGGGCCACTATTGTTTTCACTATATATTTTACCTCTTGGGGATGTTATTCGAAAACATAATGTTAACTTTCACTGCTATGCGGATGACACACAGCTGTACATTTCAATGAAACATGGTGAAGCCCCAAAATTGCCCTTGTTAGAAGCATGTGTTTCAGACATAAGGAAGTGGATGGCTGCAAACTTTCTACTTTTAAACTCGGACAAAACAGAGATGCTTGTTCTAGGTCCCAAGAAACAAAGAGATCTTCTGTTGAATCTGACAATTAATCTTAATGGTTGTACAGTCGTCTCAAATAAAACTGTGAAGGACCTCGGCGTTACTCTGGACCCTGATCTCTCTTTTGAAGAACATTTCAAGACCATTTCAAGGACAGCTTTTTTCCATCTACGTAACATTGCAAAAATCAGAAACTTTCTGTCCAAAAATGATGCAGAAAAATGAATCCATGCTTTTGTCACTTCTAGGTTAGACTACTGCAATGCTCTACTTTCCGGCTACCCGGATAAAGCACTAAATAAACTTCAGTTAGTGCTAAATACGGCTGCTAGAATCCTGACTAGACCCAAAAAATGTGATCATATTACTCCAGTGCTAGCCTCTCTACACTGGCTTCCTGTCAAAGCAAGGGCTGATTTCAAGGTTTTACTGCTAACCTACAAAGCATTACATGGGCTTGCTCCTACCTATCTCTCTGATTTGGTCCTGCCGTACATACCTACACGTACGCTACGGTCACAGACGCAGGCCTCCTAATTGTCCCTAGAATTTCTAAGCAAACAGCTGGAGGCAGGGCTTTCTCCTATAGAGCTCCATTTTTATGGAACGGTCTGCCTACCCATGTCAGAGACACAAACTCGGTCTCAACCTTTAAGTCTTTACTGAAGACTCATCTCTTCAGTGGGTCATATGATTGAGTGTAGTCTGGCCCAGGAGCGGGAGGGTGAACGGAAAGGCTCTGGGGCAACGAACCGCCCTTGCTGTCTCTGCCTGGCCGGTTCCCCTCTTTCCACTGGGATTCTCTGCCTCTAAACCTATTACAGGGGCTGAGTCACTGGCTTACTGGGGCTCTCTCATGCCATCCCTAGAGGGGGTGCGTCACCTGAGTGGGTTGATTCACTGATGTGGTCATCCTGTCTGGGTTGGCGCCCCCCCTTGGGTTGTGGAGATCTTTGTGGGCTATACTCAGCCTTGTCTCAGGATGGTAAGTTGGTGGTTGAAGATATCCCTCTAGTGGTGTGGGGGCTGTGCTTTGGCAAAGTGGGTGGGGTTATATCCTTCCTGTTTGGCCCTGTCCGGGGGTGTCCTCGGATGGGGCCACAGTGTCTCCTGACCCCTCCTGTCTCAGCCTCCAGTATTTATGCTGTAGTAGTTTATGTGTCGGGGGGCTAGGGTCAGTTTGTTATATCTGGAGTACTTCTCCTGTCCTATTCGGTGTTCCGTGTGAATCTAAGTGTGCGTTCTCTAATTCTCTCCATCTCTCTTTCTTTCTCTCTCTCGGAGGACCTGAGCCCTAGGACCATGCCCCAGGACTACCTGACATGATGACTCCTTGCTGTCCCCAGTCCACCTGGTCGTGCTGCTGCTCCAGTTTCAACTGTTCTGCCTTATTATTATTCGACCATGCTGGTCATTTATGAACATTTGAACATCTTGGCCATGTTCTGTTATAATCTCCACCCGGCACAGCCAGAAGAGGACTGGCCACC
The DNA here is from genome assembly GCF_002021735.2 of Oncorhynchus kisutch. Lineage (NCBI taxonomy): Eukaryota > Metazoa > Chordata > Actinopteri > Salmoniformes > Salmonidae > Oncorhynchus > Oncorhynchus kisutch. The sequence continues at coordinate 4,089 of NW_022263277.1, forward strand.
CCACATATGCGCTCTCTAATTCTCTCTTTCGGAGGACCTGAGCCCTACGACCATGCCCCAGGACTACCTGACATGATGACTCCTTGCTGTCCCCAGTCCACCTGACCGTGCTGCTGCTCCAGTTTCAACTGTTCTGCCTTATTATTATACGACCATGCTGGTCATTTATGAACATTTGAACATCTTGGCCATGTTCTGTTATAATCTCCACCCGGCACAGCCAGAAGAGGACTGGCCAACCCACATATGCGCTCTCTAATTCTCTCATTCTTTCTCTCTTTCGGAGGACCTGACCCTACGACCATGCCCCAGGACTACCTGACATGATGACTCCTTGCTGTCCCCAGTCCACCTGACCGTGCTGCTGCTCCAGTTTCAACTGTTCTGCCTTATTATTATACGACCATGCTGGTCATTTATGAACATTTGAACATCTTGGCCATGTTCTGTTATAATCTCCACCCGGCACAGCCAGAAGAGGACTGGCCACCCCACATAGCCTGGTTCCTCTCTAGGTTTCTTCCTAGGTTTTGGCCTTTCTAGGGAGTTTTTCCTAGCCACCGTGCTTCTACACCTGCATTGCTTGCTGTTTGGGGTTTTAGGCTGGGTTTCTGTACAGCACTTTGAGATATCAGCTGATGTACGAAGGGCTATATAAATAAATTTGATTTGATTTGAAGATGGTGCCCCAGGACAGCGAGGAGGGCCAGGTGTCAGGCCAAAGGGTCCTTGGGGCATCGTGCTCGAGGAGGGGGAGCCCCATGTCTACTATGAGCGAGGCAGACAGCATGGTGTCCTCGCCCAAAGGGGTGGTGTCAGACGGCAGCAACTCCTCGCCCGACTCCCTCATGGGCACGTCGGCAGTCTTCAACCAGAGGCCCAGGAAGAGTATGAAGAAAATGTGAGGAGCCTCTCAGACTTGCGACAGCTATTTTTCCATCAAGGTAACATGGGCACATAGAAAGTGATGATACAAAACATTGCAAAGTTCCAAACTGATTCCTATGCTCTTCTCCATTTTCGTGGAACAGATCTGAAATGATTGGATGGGACATGTTCTCACTCGATGAACTGATGCTGAAGACATAAGACATTGCAATTTCATTCCTTATAGTGTTTTATGATTATGTATATAGAAAATATGAACTCAGATAAATGCTTTCTTTGAGACGGTGTTAATGTCAAAATGAATAAATGCCCTCTTTTTGGATGCTGAAGGTATTAATGTGTGGACTGACACTATTTACCAACTGAATTTAATAATCATGACCTATGTCTTGTCCCACAAGTCACATAAAGTTAGTGTAACAGTCATTATCCTTACCATCATTACAGTTAATGTAACAGTCATTACCATTACCATCATTACAGGTAGTAATTTACAGGAATTTGTTTTGTTTACCCCTGTTTTACCCGGCAAGTTGACTGAGAACTCATTCTCATTTACAGCAACGACCTAGGGAATAGTTACAGGGGAGAGGAGGGGGGATGAAAAAATACAGTTTGTATAATGGTCATTACCATAACCATTACCACACAGTCAACATAGATAATCCACTATGCACTGAAGAACATGACACAGCATTACATGTAATCACATACAAACTACAAGATCTCACATTAAAGGAAAACTTCACTTCTAGATACTATTTGGGGTGTTTTTCCAGTCTCCTTAAAAATGATGAGTGATGAGAAGTTTTCAGAAATAATTATGCACCACAGTAGTGTATTTGAATATGGAGTCATGTTTTGGAGCAATTATTGTGGCCTTTTTCTTTCACCGATTGCAGGATCACAGTAATCCTTGTTCAATATAGAGACAATGATGTTCTTATCTGCTTCTATAGGTGCACGGGAGCTATGTCACTGTGCACTGTTTATCCGAGATTGCTAAGTAATTACAATGGCTGCTTCTGATGATTCCTCTTTCCAAGAGCTGGACGGCAGATTTTTGGTGATCTTTTACAGAGGTACATTCAGCCCTATTCATTTGAGCCGGAATACAAGAGGAGTTGAGACAGCAAGAACAAGAATTACGAGACTAGCAAGTAGCGATGGGGAGCAGTTGTCAGACTCCAACTGGTGGTGTCTATGTGGGTGCTGTCCAGTCAAGCCAACAGATGAGGAATGTTTGTGCTGCAACAAACTCGATCGCAGACAGTTCTTACCGTAGAGGGTCGCTGCAAACCTTGTGGATCGTGTGTGTAACAGACCATCAAAGTTTCAACGCACATATGGTTAGAGGGGTGCTGGAGACGTTTTCAGAACCTCCAAGATCAACTGGCAGCAGCAGCCTGGACCAGCTGGACCAGGAGGGAAAATGTCAAACAAGTAAGTGATTTTGCAGTTGGTAGCTACCTAGCAATATAAGCTCTCTTTTTACGTAAGTTGATGACTCTCAAGAGGAGATGTGAAAGGTCCCATAACAACAATTGCCCCTTTTATCAAAGTGACTCCGAACACCTCAGCGCACCCCCAAACAGGCTATGTTTGTTTCATTGAAACATGTTTACTTGACAACAAATTAATGTTGAAATGATACACCAACTCACTACATTACTTGTGTTAGCAATAAGATTGTAGCTAGTTACTTCCAAATGGTTACTTTGGATGGCTAGTTACTTCCACATTTCAGGAATACCACAATGAATTGATCCAGAAGTTGAAGTCAACACTATATTGGTTTCTGATGCAGTTGGAATAATTTTGTCCAGGGATTGACAACTGGTTAGACTTTAAGCTTTACATAAACAATCAACTAAGCCTCCATAATACAGATAAAACTACAGTAGAAGTTGTAGCCTACTTATAAACACACTAACTATGACAACAAGACTCGGAGCATGTTTATGCCAAGCTCCAGGATATTTATTTGCTCGTCATGGAAGGATTTAGCAAAAGTGATGATGATGCCTATTCTGCCTTTGAGTTGCGTTCCCATGCAAAACTAGACAGATAGCTAACAACTAAGTCTTCAATAAAACTCCCAATGCGTGACTTTTCTTGAATGAATATATTGAAAACGTTTATGCTGCGAAACTGCAAAATACAGAAAATAATATACTTTAGTATTCAATTCACACCGACATACTGTAGCTGTACATTATACATTTGAAGTTGCATAAACACAAAGCACGTGCTAAGGTACCATGCATCGGGCATGATGCCAAACCATATAGTTAATTGTTACTCATATGGTAATTGGCTAGCTCCTTTAATTACTCTAATAATGTACCACCATCTCTGTAGAATAACAAAGCATATTACACTAGAAACAGTAACAAAACTACAGTATTGTATATTTTACAATTAGTTTGCATGACGCACAAGCAAAGTAATACAGCTGACGGCATACATGAAAGGCAAGGCCATTTGTGTGAGTAAATGCAACCAACCAACATTGATATGTAGGAAACTCTATCAGTAACAAGATTATCATCACTAGCTAAATGCTTGAATCGAACTTACAAACAAATATTTTCCAAGGCTGAAGCGTGACACGAAATAACTAAATTGAAAGACCTGCACTGTAGCGTTGTTTTTAGCTGCTTCTGTGCGTGCAGAATGAATTCTCTACTTCCTGTTTGCGTACAGTCTTTCTAAGTACCAGAAAGCTCCACTAGGGAGTGAATAACACAATGGAACACAATGAAAATCCATCTTAACCATTGTAATAAAATTATCTGTTACCTTCGAACAGGATGGCAGCACAATGCCGCTGCAAATGTTGATGGGATCGAACTCTGAAAATAGAACACATAGGTCAGTTCGGTTAGCCTCTGCGGTATTTAGTTAGTTAGCTAACGATTAGATACGGTCCAGTAGGATGTATAGTGGTGTCGACTCGGACTCCTGTGGTTGGTGGTGTGTTTGGTCTTTGGTCTATTGCTTGTAGAATACCTCAACCTACTCATTGATAGCCCCTAGTTTAGTGAATTTGTGCTAAACATTGCAAGCTAAGAAATTGTGAAATACAGCATTGCGATAGCCTACATCTTTTGATTACCGATGCCTGGTGTTCTTCAAGTAGACTAGGGCTATAGCTAATGTAAGCTACTGTAGCTAACATTAGCTTGTAAAGTTACAAATCACTTAATCAGATAGCAGATGGCTAATTACATTGATTTTCTTTGGAATGTCTAGCAAGCTAGCCAGCGTATTATGAAAGCTAGCTAGCTAGATTTTTGTTTAGATAAACAAATGTAGTTTGCAATGTTACCACTGCTCAACTTCTTTTCTGCTGTGCTGATGTTGGCTGATCCTCTTGGAAGTGAAGGGGAAAATCGATGGAATAGCTTCACTTTCCAATGTTCAACGACCTGTCAACCCCATCAGTTGAAATTGATGTTAGATACCTGTTGACGCCCATAGACTGGAACAGTGGACGCATCACAATTACCCATCAAACCTAGTGGTAAAACCTAGCAATTTTTTATTTAAACTTTTTTAACTAGGCAAGTCAGTTAAGGACAAATTCTTATTTACAATTACGGCCTAAACCGGCCAAACCCGAATTGTGCACCACCCTATGGAACTCCCAATCATGGCTGGTTGTGATACAGTCTGAATTTGAACATGGGTGCCTGTAGTGACACTTCTAGCACTGAGATGCAGTGCCTTAGACCGCTGCACCACTCGGGAGCCCAATTTGTTCCATTAGTTTTTTTCCCAATACAATTTTGCGTCTGGAATATTAGAACAACTTCATATAAGGTCTGTGTTTCGTGTAGTCTCCCCCTGGCGTGACATTTTGATAGCCATGTAATTCTCTCTCGGACAAGTTGAGGTTTCACTATATTCACCGCCAATTTACCCCAAAAAAATTAGAACAGAGAAGACCTCAGCAACACTCCAAATTCCTGCACAAAGCTCCTGCAAGTTATCTCTAGCCGACACTGCCAGCTACCGTTCACCAGCGCAATCCTTTGTGCCCAGAGACCTTCTGTTCCCAATCCATGAATTTGCTTCCCCTTTCTCTGTCTTAGCTAGCCACAACTACACTTTAACTAGCTAGTTAGCAGAGCATTTTATTTTACTTAGCGTATATAATTGTTTGTACAGTATGTCAACTGTTGTGTCTATTTCAGACCTTATGGCATTTTCAAAGATGAACATAAGAGCATTTAAAGGGGATAAGAGCACTATAAGTCTGGCCATGTGGAAAAGCGCAGTTATAGTGAGGGGCAACTTCGCAGTTTGGTCAGTATGGGGGATAAAGTTTATCCTGTGTCGGTGAGTGCAGCTATTAAGTAAAATTTGAGAATTTTAGCGATCTAATGTTTTCTATACAGCTGTCAACATTCTATAAGGAAAGGGTCACTTAATAAATTATATAATCATTAACCAGATTACCCCGGATACTTAGATGAGTGATAACTACGTTCTAGAATGTTGTCATTGATGGATGAATCTAAAAATCTATTCATATTCAACATTGACTTTGTTTCGACATCCATCCTGGCACAGTATTTATTTATTTGGAGTGGTACATGCATTCACACAGTCTTGTGATTTATAGGATCCTTCCCACTATGTGATTGATACACTACATATACAAAAGTATGTGGACACCTGCTTGTCAAAAATGTCATTTCAAAATTATGGACATTAATATGGAGTTGGTCCCCCTTTTGCTGCTATAAAGGCTTTCCACTAGATGTTGGAACATTCCTGTGGGGACTTGCCTCCATTCCGCCACAAGAGTATTAGTGAGGTCGGGCACTGATGTTATACGGTTAGGCCTGGCTTACAGTTGTCGTTCCAATACATCCCAAAGGTTTTCGATGGAATTGAGGTCAGGGCTCTGTGCAGGCCAGTGAAGTTATTCCACACCGATTTCAACAAACCATTTCGTATGGACCTCGCTTTGTGCATGGGGGTATTGTCACACTGAAACAGGCCTTCCCCAAACTGTCATAGAATGTCATTGTATGCTGTAGCGTTAAGATTTCCTTTCATTGGAAATAAGGGGCCTAGCCCGAAACATGAAAAACAGCAGCAGATCATTATTCCTCTTCCACCAAACTTTACATTTGGCACTGTGCATTGGGGAAGGTATCTCCTGGAATCTGCCAAACCCAAATTTGTCTGTCGGACTGGCAGATGGTGAAGCGTGATTAATAATTCCAGGAAATGCTTTTCTACTGCTCCAGAGTCCAATGGCGGTGAACTTTACACCACTCCAGCCGACGCTTGGCATTACGCATTGTGATCTTATACTTGTGTGTGACTGCTTGGCTATGGAAACCCCTTTCATGATGCTCCTGACGAACAGTTCTTGTGCTGATGTTGCTTCCAGAAGCAGTTTGGAACTCTGTATTGAGTGTTACAACTGAGGACAGATCATTTTTACACGCTAGGCGCTTCAGAACTTGGTGGTCCCATTCTGTGAGCTTGTGTGGCCTACCATTACGCGGCTGAACCGTTGTTGCTCACCTCACAATAACAGCACTTACAGTTGCAGCTCCAGCAGGGCATAAATTATACAAACTGACTTGTTGGAAAGGTGGTAAGGGAAGTCCCCCCTGAAATGGACAAAAATGAATGGCAAATCATTGGCATCGGACAAACCATATACACATTGGTCAATACCACCCAATTCGGCGTTGATTCATGCAAAGTTGATTGCAAATGCCATATGGCTATTGCCAGTTGTAACACTGCAAAAATCCAACAGGGGGCGAGTGCGCTCCACCGTGGTTTTTCATATTGGAAATGGACCTCAAGTCAACATCCAAAAGCAAAATTTAAAAAAAATGATTTTTTTCTGGACCGTTTTTCGAAATTGTTTCGATTTTATGTCAATTCATCATGTGTAAGAACTATATGAATATACATTTGTAAAATTGTATTATCATAATTTTTTTTTTACTTGTGCATAAGGAATATGATTTGTCCATTTGCAATATGATTTCATAGGAAGTCAAAAGTCATAGTCAAAAGTCACTTTTTTTGGGGCCAAATACCATAAGGAATTTGACATGCTCAAAAATCCTGCAGAAATGCTAAATTGACTGGCCTGAAGTACTCGGGATGGCCGGGCAGTGATAGTTGTTCCTTTCCATCACTCGTTGTGTTGATTTCATCATGTCCATTTGGTGATGTTTTTTCACTATAGAATCATATTGCAAGTGCATGTACATTTGCAATATGGTTCAATGGGCATTTACCATTAGAAATTTGACATGCTCAAAAATGCTAAATTGACTGGCCTGATGAACTCGGGATGGCCGGGCAGTGATAGTTGTTCCTTTCCATCACTCGTTGTGTTGATTTCATCATGTCCATTTGGTGATGTTTTTTCACTATAGAATCATATTGCAAGTGCATGTACATTTGCAATATGGTTCAATGGGCATTTACCATAAGAAATTTTACATGCTCAAAAATGCTAAATTGACTGGCCTGATGAACACAGGATGGCCGAGCAGTGATAGTTGTACCTTTCCATCACTCGTTGTGTTGATTTCATCATGTCCATTTGGTGATGTTTTTTCACTATAGAATCATATTGCAAGTGCATGTACATTTGCAATATGGTTCAATGGGCATTTACCAGAAGAAATTTGACATGCTCAAAAATGCAAAATTGACTGGCCTGATGAACACAGGATGGCCAAGCAGTGATAGTTGTACCTTTCCATCACTTGTTGTGTTGATTTCATCATGTCCATTTGGTGATGTTTTTTCACTATAGAATCATATTGCAAGTGCATGTACATTTGCAATATGGTTCAATGGGCATTTACCATAAGAAATTTGACATGCTCAAAAATCCAGCAGAAATGCAAAATTGACTGGCGTGATGAACTCGGGATGGCCTGGCAGTGATAGTTGCTCCTTTCCATCGCTCGTTGTGTTGACTTCATCATGTCCATTTTGTGATGTTTTTTCACAGTTGAATCATATTGCAAATGCACGTGCATTGTTGTGCAACTGGTAACCCAAAAATAAAAATCTGGTGATTTCATTATGTCCATTTGTTTATGTTTTCTTACTTTTGCAAAGTCACTGTGCATTTGCAATATGGTTCAATGGGCAGGTACCATCATGAATTTGTCATGCTATAAAAATCCTGCAGGAATGTGAAATTGACTGGCCTGATGAACACAGGATGGCCTGGCAGTGATAGTTGCTCCTTTCCATCGCTCGTTGTGTTGACTTCATCATGTCCATTTTGTGATGTTTTTTCACTGTTGAATCATATTGCAAATGCACGTGCATTGTTGTGCAACTGGTAACCCAAAAATAAAAATATGGTGATTTCATTATGTCCATTTGTTTATGTTTTCTTACTTTTGCAAAGTCACTGTGCATTTGCAATATGGTTCAATGGGCAGGTACCATCATGAATTTGTCATGCTATAAAAATCCTGCAGGAATGTGAAATTGACTGGCCTGATGAACACAGGATGGCCTGGCAGTGATAGTTGCTCCTTTCCATCGCTCGTTGTGTTGACTTCATCATGTCCATTTTGTGATGTTTTTTCACTGTTGAATCATATTGCAAATGCACGTGCATTGTTGTGCAACTGGTAACCCAAAAATAAAAAATATGGTGATTTCATTATGTCCATTTATTTATGTTTTCTTACTTTTGCAAAGTCACTATGCATTTGCAATATGGTTCAATGGGCAGGTACCATCACGAATTTGTCATGCTATAAAAATCCTGCAGGAATGTGAAATTGACTGGCCCGATGAACTCGGGATTGTTGGGCAGTGATTCTGGTTAATCTCAGTCGCTCGTTAGGGTTGATTTCAGAATGTCACTTTGGTGTTGGTACCTCACTGTTTAAACATATTGCAAATGGACAAGAGTCACCAGCAAGTCACCGTCCGTCAGTCAATTAGATATCATTCTGACACCAAACTGATTCAAACTGACACCAAACCCACTTTTTCCAACTCGTTTAGTAGCCAACTATCACATACTTCAGAGCTGGCCCAAAATTCACAACGCCTTCGGTTCAAACCATAAAAAAACCATAAAACACGTAGTTACGTTCTAGCTGCGGGTCCATTTCTTATGTTATGTGTAGGCCTAGCTGAGGCGACCCCGAATCCCAAGTTTCGGCTCGATCGGTCATTTGTTGTCCGAGCAAAACCCTAATTGGTGCTGAAAATCCACTTTTTTCCATGACTTGCTACGGGGTCCTTGAATGAGCTATCGGACAGAAACGTTGGGGTCCGTCTCTATGGAACGAGACGGTCGCAATGCACCTAGTCTTGCGTTTCTGAGACTTTTCTAAATGTCGTCATTTTCGTAATGGTCAAAATGAATTGAAGTCATTGCAAATGTACGAGGCTGTTTCTCGGTCCGAGAACCTTCTAGAGCCACGTAACTCACCACGCACTATTGACCGGAGGTCTAGAACAGGATTCGAATGTTTCGGAACTCTAGGTCTGACGGTTCTTTTTTAGCTTGAACAAAGCTAACTATTGCAGTCACTGTCTGTCTCTACGCACCCCAATACGTCCCTCCATCCAAGTTGTGTTTTAGTGTGATTTATTTTTCCTTTGAAATTTTATGGGAAAAATGACTGATTTACAGTTCATGGGGGTTGCCTAATCACATATATGAAGTTTTGAAAAGATCTGACCTTTTTAACCCCTCGAAACAGCCCCTGAGACACCAATTATGGCACTTCCGGTTGGCACAGGAAGCTATAAATAAACTCATATCCTGATTGGGGTATGCTTTTACAGAATCCTGAGTTTTAAGTCTTTACGCTATTTCAGAAAATCAGAGAAAATCACAGAAATCTCGTAGAGCTCCGCAGCACACTTTAAAAAGATTCGTAAGAACACCCTGCAACTGGATCTGTAACTGTTGAAAAAAAAACACCTATCCGTGAACATCACCAATCTGTCGTTGTACGATTTCTCTTAAATGACGATAGATAAATGGCAGTTTTTTTTTTATTGACACCGGAGGCTCCTTGACTTTGACGTGAAGTGGAGAAATAATTTCTCTATTTTCATTTTGGACCTTTAATCCCAGATAAATGGCCATAACTCAAAAACCGTTGAGGCCTAGATGCCATCTTGTTCGGGGCCAACTGCCCGTTATGCCAAATGCTCACCGAGTTTCGGCTTCGAAATATTTTCAGTTTTCGAGATTAAGGCCCCGTCGTGAATCGTGATGTTTTGTCCAATAGCAATATGATTGCAATATGATTGCTTGTGGGAATTTCCGGGAGAGCGGCAAAATGACCAAAATCTTATTATTTTTGTAAAACGGAAACCGAATGTCCGACAAAGTTCATTTGATGACTTCCCGGTAGGTCCGGCCCTGTCGCTCGGCCCGACGCCGTCCGCGAATTTTACAAACGATTTCGGACGTCTAGTAAGGGACCGTACGTATCCAATATGGACTTTCTCACTAACCATACGGCACCTGCCGAAATCTTCCCTTAAGGTATGTAAATATAGAAAGAAGCACTTTTCCATAAACAAGCTCTAAATCATGTTTGATGCACTCTGGATGTCCAATATTTGCTGTTCTGTCTATTTGAGATGAAATGAACATTGTGAACAGTTTTCAGCAAGTTGCAACATGGAAATACAGAAATAAGCACTTTTCCATGTATAAGCTCTAAATCATGTTTGATGCACTCTGGATAAAAAAATGTTTTTGTTATGTCTATTTGAGATGAAATAAACATTGTGGACAGTTTTCAGCAAGTTGCAATATGGAAATACAGAAATAAGCACTTTTCCATAAACAAGCTCTAAATCATGTTTGATGCACTCTGGATGTCCAATATTTGCTGTTCTGTCTATTTGAGATTAAATGAACATTGTGGACAGTTTTCAGCAAGTTGCAACATGGAAATACAGAAATAAGCACTTTTCCATAAACAAGCTCTAAATCATGTTTGATGCACTCTGGATGTCCAATTTTTACTGTTCTGTCTATTTGAGATGAAATGAACATTGTGGACAGTTTTCAGCAAGTTGCAACATGTAAATACAGAAATAAGCACTTTTCCATAAACAAGCTCTAAATCATGTTTGATGCACTCTGGATGTCCAATATTTGCTGTTCTGTCTATTTGAGATGAAATGAACATTGTGGACAGTTTTCAGCAAGTTGCAACATGGAAATACAGAAATAAGCACTTTTCCATAAACAAGCTCTAAATCATGTTTGATGCACTCTGGATGTCCAATTTTTACTGTTCTGTCTATTTGAGATGAAATGAACATTGTGGACAGTTTTCAGCAAGTTGCAACATGTAAATACAGAAATAAGCACTTTTCCATAAACAAGCTCTAAATCATGTTTGATGCACTCTGGATGTCCAATATTTGCTGTTCTGTCTATTTGAGATGAAATGAACATTGTGGACAGTTTTCAGCAAGTTGCAACATGGAAATACAGAAATATGCACTTTTCCATAAACAACCTCTAAATCATGTTTGATGCACTCTGGATGTCCAATATTTACTGTTCTGTCTATTTGAGATGAAATGAACATTGTGGACAGTTTTCAGCAAGTTGCAACATGTAAATACAGAAATAAGCACTTTTCCATAAACAAGCTCTAAATCATGTTTGATGCACTCTGGATGTCCAATTTTTACTGTTCTGTCTATTTGAGATGAAATGAACATTGTGGACAGTTTTCAGCAAGTTGCAACATGTAAATACAGAAATAAGCACTTTTCCATAAACAAGCTCTAAATCATGTTTGATGCACTCTGGATGTCCAATATTTGCTGTTCTGTCTATTTGAGATGAAATGAACATTGTGGACAGTTTTCAGCAAGTTGCAACATGGAAATACAGAAATATGCACTTTTCCATAAACAACCTCTAAATCATGTTTGATGCACTCTGGATGTCCAATATTTACTGTTCTGTCTATTTGAGATGAAATGAACATTGTGGACAGTTTTCAGCAAGTTGCAACATGGAAATACAGAAATAAGCACTTTTCCATAAACAAGCTCTAAAATCATGTTTGATGCACTCTGGATGTCCAATTTTTACTGTTCTGTCTATTTGAGATGAAATGAACATTGTGGACAGTTTTCAGCAAGTTGCAACATGGAAATACAGAAATCACCACTTTTCCATAAACAAGCTCTAAATCATGTTTGATGCACTCTGGATGTCCAATATTTACTGTTCTGTCTATTTGAGATGAAATGAACATTGTGGACAGTTTTCAGCAAGTTGCAACATGGAAATACAGAAATAAGCACTTTTCCATAAGCAAGCTCTAAATCATGTTTGATGCACTCTGGATAAAAAATGTTTTTGTTATGTCTATTTGAGATGAAATGAACATTGTGGACAGTTTTCAGCAAGTTGCAACATGTAAATACAGAAATAAGCACTTTTCCATAAACAAGCTCTAAATCATGTTTGATGCACTCTGGATGTCCAATATTTGCTGTTCTGTCTATTTGAGATGAAATGAACATTGTGGACAGTTTTCAGCAAGTTGCAACATGGAAATACAGAAATAAGCACTTTTCCATAAACAAGCTCTAAATCATGTTTGATGCACTCTGGATGTCCAATTTTTACTGTTCTGTCTATTTGAGATGAAATGAACATTGTGGACAGTTTTCAGCAAGTTGCAACATGTAAATACAGAAATAAGCACTTTTCCATAAACAAGCTCTAAATCATGTTTGATGCACTCTGGATGTCCAATATTTGCTGTTCTGTCTATTTGAGATGAAATGAACATTGTGGACAGTTTTCAGCAAGTTGCAACATGGAAATACAGAAATATGCACTTTTCCATAAACAAGCTCTAAATCATGTTTGATGCACTCTGGATGTCCAATATTTACTGTTCTGTCTATTTGAGATGAAATGAACATTGTGGACAGTTTTCAGCAAGTTGCAACATGGAAATACAGAAATAAGCACTTTTCCATAAACAAGCTCTAAATCATGTTTGATGCACTCTGGATGTCCAATTTTTACTGTTCTGTCTATTTGAGATGAAATGAACATTGTGGACAGTTTTCAGCAAGTTGCAACATGTAAATACAGAAATAAGCACTTTTCCATAAACAAGCTCTAAATCATGTTTGATGCACTCTGGATGTCCAATATTTGCTGTTCTGTCTATTTGAGATGAAATGAACATTGTGGACAGTTTTCAGCAAGTTGCAACATGGAAATACAGAAATATGCACTTTTCCATAAACAACCTCTAAATCATGTTTGATGCACTCTGGATGTCCAATATTTACTGTTCTGTCTATTTGAGATGAAATGAACATTGTGGACAGTTTTCAGCAAGTTGCAACATGGAAATACAGAAATAAGCACTTTTCCATAAGCAAGCTCTAAATCATGTTTGATGCACTCTGGATAAAAAATGTTTTTGTTATGTCTATTTGAGATTAAATGAACATTGTGGACAGTTTTCAGCAAGTTGCAACATGGAAATACAGAAATAAGCACTTTTCCATAAACAAGCTCTAAAATCATGTTTGATGCACTCTGGATGTCCAATTTTTACTGTTCTGTCTATTTGAGATGAAATGAACATTGTGGACAGTTTTCAGCAAGTTGCAACATGGAAATACAGAAATAAGCACTTTTCCATTAACAAGCTCTAAATCATGTTTGATGCACTCTGGATAAAAAATGTTTTTGTTATGTCTATTTGAGATGAAATAAACATTGTGGACAGTTTTCAGCAAGTTGCAACATGGAAATACAGAAATAAGCACTTTTCCATAAACAAGCTCTAAATCATGTTTGATGCACTCTGGATGTCCAATATTTGCTGTTCTGTCTATTTGAGATGAAATGAACATTGTGGACAGTTTTCAGCAAGTTGCAACATGGAAATACAGAAATAAGCACTTTTCCATAAACAAGCTCTAAATCATGTTTGATGCACTCTGGATGTCCAATATTTGCTGTTCTGTCTATTTGAGATGAAATGAACATTGTGGACAGTTTTCAGCAAGTTGCAACATGGAAATACAGAAATAAGCACTTTTCCATAAACAAGCTCTAAATCATGTTTGATGCACTCTGGATGTCCAATTTTTACTGTTCTGTCTATTTGAGATGAAATGAACATTGTGGACAGTTTTCAGCAAGTTGCAACATGGAAATACAGAAATAAGCACTTTTCCATAAACAAGCTCTAAATCATGTTTGATGCACTCTGGATGTCCAATATTTGCTGTTCTGTCTATTTGAGATGAAATGAACATTGTGGACAGTTTTCAGCAAGTTGCAACATGGAAATACAGAAATAAGCACTTTTCCATAAACAAGCTCTAAATCATGTTTGATGCACTCTGGATGTCCAATATTTGCTGTTCTGTCTATTTGAGATGAAATGAACATTGTGGACAGTTTTCAGCAAGTTGCAACATGGAAATACAGAAATAAGCACTTTTCCATAAACAAGCTCTAAATCATGTTTGATGCACTCTGGATGTCCAATATTTGACTGTTCTGTCTATTTGAGATGAAATGAACATTGTGGACAGTTTTCAGCAAGTTGCAACATGGAAATACAGAAATAAGCACTTTTCCATAAACAAGCTCTAAATCATGTTTGATGCACTCTGGATAAAAAATGTTTTTGTTATGTCTATTTGAGATGAAATGAACATTGTGGACAGTTTTCAGCAAGTTGCAACATGGAAATACAGAAATAAGCACTTTTCCATAAACAAGCTCTAAATCATGTTTGATGCACTCTGGATGTCCAATATTTGCTGTTCTGTCTATTTGAGATGAAATGAACATTGTGGACAGTTTTCAGCAAGTTGCAACATGGAAATACAGAAATAAGCACTTTTCCATAAACAAGCTCTAAATCATGTTTGATGCACTCTGGATGTCCAATATTTGCTGTTCTGTCTATTTGAGATGAAATGAACATTGTGGACAGTTTTCAGCAAGTTGCAACATGGAAATACAGAAATAAGCACTTTTCCATAAACAAGCTCTAAATCATGTTTGATGCACTCTGGATGTCCAATTTTTACTGTTCTGTCTATTTGAGATGAAATGAACATTGTGGACAGTTTTCAGCAAGTTGCAACATGGAAATACAGAAATAAGCACTTTTCCATAAACAAGCTCTAAATCATGTTTGATGCACTCTGGATGTCCAATATTTGATGTTCTGTCTATTTGAGATGAAATGAACATTGTGGACAGTTTTCAGCAAGTTGCAACATGGAAATACAGAAATAAGCACTTTTCCATTAACAAGCTCTAAATCATGTTTGATGCACTCTGGATGTCCAATTTTTTGTTATGTCTATTTGAGATGAAATAAACATTGTGGACAGTTTTCAGCAAGTTGCAACATGGAAATACAGAAATAAGCACTTTTCCATAAACAAGCTCTAAATCATGTTTGATGCACTCTGGATGTCCAATATTTGCTGTTCTGTCTATTTGAGATGAAATGAACATTGTGGACAGTTTTCAGCAAGTTGCAACATGGAAATACAGAAATAAGCACTTTTCCATAAACAAGCTCTAAATCATGTTTGATGCACTCTGGATAAAAAAATGTTTTTGTTATGTCTATTTGAGATGAAATGAACATTGTGGACAGTTTTCAGCAAGTTGCAACATGGAAATACAGAAATAAGCACTTTTCCATAAACAAGCTCTAAATCATGTTTGATGCACTCTGGATGTCCAATATTTGCTGTTCTGTCTATTTGAGATGAAATGAACATTGTGGACAGTTTTCAGCAAGTTGCAACATGGAAATACAGAAATAAGCACTTTTCCATAAACAAGCTCTAAATCATGTTTGATGCACTCTGGATGTCCAATATTTGACTGTTCTGTCTATTTGAGATGAAATGAACATTGTGGACAGTTTTCAGCAAGTTGCAACATGGAAATACAGAAATAAGCACTTTTCCATAAACAAGCTCTAAATCATGTTTGATGCACTCTGGATGTCCAATATTTGACTGTTCTGTCTATTTGAGATGAAATGAACATTGTGGACAGTTTTCAGCAAGTTGCAACATGGAAATACAGAAATAAGCACTTTTCCATAAACAAGCTCTAAATCATGTTTGATGCACTCTGGATGTCAAAATTTTTTGTTATGTCTATTTGAGATGAAATGAAACATTGTGGACAGTTTTCAGCAAGTTGCAACATGGAAATACAGAAATAAGCACTTTTCCATAAACAAGCTCTAAATCATGTTTGATGCACTCTGGATGTCCAATATTTGCTGTTCTGTCTATTTGAGATGAAATGAACATTGTGGACAGTTTTCAGCAAGTTGCAACATGGAAATACAGAAATAAGCACTTTTCCATAAACAAGCTCTAAATCATGTTTGATGCACTCTGGATGTCCAATATTTTCTGTTCTGTCTATTTGAGATGAAATGAACATTGTGGACAGTTTTCAGCAAGTTGCAACATGGAAATACAGAAATAAGCACTTTTCCATAAACAAGCTCTAAATCATGTTTGATGCACTCTGGATGTCCAATATTTGACTGTTCTGTCTATTTGAGATGAAATGAACATTGTGGACAGTTTTCAGCAAGTTGCAACATGGAAATACAGAAATAAGCACTTTTCCATAAACAAGCTCTAAATCATGTTTGATGCACTCTGGATGTCCAATATTTGCTGTTCTGTCTATTTGAGATGAAATGAACATTGTGGACAGTTTTCAGCAAGTTGCAACATGGAAATACAGAAATAAGCACTTTTCCATAAACAAGCTCTAAATCATGTTTGATGCACTCTGGATGTCCAATTTTTCTGTTCTGTCTATTTGAGATGAAATGAACATTGTGGACAGTTTTCAGCAAGTTGCAACATGGAAATACAGAAATAAGCACTTTTCCATAAACAAGCTCTAAATCATGTTTGATGCACTCTGGATGTCCAATATTTGCTGTTCTGTCTATTTGAGATGAAATGAACATTGTGGACAGTTTTCAGCAAGTTGCAACATGGAAATACAGAAATAAGCACTTTTCCATAAACAAGCTCTAAATCATGTTTGATGCACTCTGGATGTCCAATTTTTACTGTTCTGTCTATTTGAGATGAAATGAACATTGTGGACAGTTTTCAGCAAGTTGCAACATGGAAATACAGAAATAAGCACTTTTCCATAAACAAGCTCTAAATCATGTTTGATGCACTCTGGATGTCCAATATTTGCTGTTCTGTCTATTTGAGATGAAATGAACATTGTGGACAGTTTTCAGCAAGTTGCAACATGGAAATACAGAAATAAGCACTTTTCCATAAACAAGCTCTAAATCATGTTTGATGCACTCTGGATGTCCAATATTTACTGTTCTGTCTATTTGAGATGAAATGAACATTGTGGACAGTTTTCAGCAAGTTGCAACATGGAAATACAGAAATAAGCACTTTTCCATAAACAAGCTCTAAATCATGTTTGATGCACTCTGGATGTCCAATTTTTACTGTTCTGTCTATTTGAGATGAAATGAACATTGTGGACAGTTTTCAGCAAGTTGCAACATGGAAATACAGAAATAAGCACTTTTCCATAAACAAGCTCTAAATCATGTTTGATGCACTCTGGATGTCCAATATTTGCTGTTCTGTCTATTTGAGATGAAATGAACATTGTGGACAGTTTTCAGCAAGTTGCAACATGGAAATACAGAAATAAGCACTTTTCCATAAACAAGCTCTAAATCATGTTTGATGCACTCTGGATGTCCAATATTTACTGTTCTGTCTATTTGAGATGAAATGAACATTGTGGACAGTTTTCAGCAAGTTGCAACATGGAAATACAGAAATAAGCACTTTTCCATAAACAAGCTCTAAATCATGTTTGATGCACTCTGGATGTCCAAATGTTTCTGTTCTGTCTATTTGAGATGAAATGAACATTGTGGACAGTTTTCAGCAAGTTGCAACATGGAAATACAGAAATAAGCACTTTTCCATAAACAAGCTCTAAATCATGTTTGATGCACTCTGGATGTCCAATTTTTACTGTTCTGTCTATTTGAGATGAAATGAACATTGTGGACAGTTTTCAGCAAGTTGCAACATGGAAATACAGAAATAAGCACTTTTCCATAAACAAGCTCTAAATCATGTTTGATGCACTCTGGATGTCCAATATTTTATGTTCTGTCTATTTGAGATGAAATGAACATTGTGGACAGTTTTCAGCAAGTTGCAACATGGAAATACAGAAATAAGCACTTTTCCATAAACAAGCTCTAAATCATGTTTGATGCACTCTGGATGTCCAATATTTGCTGTTCTGTCTATTTGAGATGAAATGAACATTGTGGACAGTTTTCAGCAAGTTGCAACATGGAAATACAGAAATAAGCACTTTTCCATAAACAAGCTCTAAATCATGTTTGATGCACTCTGGATGTCCAATATTTGCTGTTCTGTCTATTTGAGATGAAATGAACATTGTGGACAGTTTTCAGCAAGTTGCAACATGGAAATACAGAAATAAGCACTTTTCCATAAACAAGCTCTAAATCATGTTTGATGCACTCTGGATGTCCAATTTTTACTGTTCTGTCTATTTGAGATGAAATGAACATTGTGGACAGTTTTCAGCAAGTTGCAACATGGAAATACAGAAATAAGCACTTTTCCATAAACAAGCTCTAAATCATGTTTGATGCACTCTGGATGTCCAATATTTGCTGTTCTGTCTATTTGAGATGAAATGAACATTGTGGACAGTTTTCAGCAAGTTGCAACATGGAAATACAGAAATAAGCACTTTTCCATAAACAAGCTCTAAATCATGTTTGATGCACTCTGGATGTCCAATATTTGCTGTTCTGTCTATTTGAGATGAAATGAACATTGTGGACAGTTTTCAGCAAGTTGCAACATGGAAATACAGAAATAAGCACTTTTCCATAAACAAGCTCTAAATCATGTTTGATGCACTCTGGATGTCCAATATTTGACTGTTCTGTCTATTTGAGATGAAATGAACATTGTGGACAGTTTTCAGCAAGTTGCAACATGGAAATACAGAAATAAGCACTTTTCCATAAACAAGCTCTAAATCATGTTTGATGCACTCTGGATTAAAAATTTTTTGTTATGTCTATTTGAGATGAAATGAACATTGTGGACAGTTTTCAGCAAGTTGCAACATGGAAATACAGAAATAAGCACTTTTCCATAAACAAGCTCTAAATCATGTTTGATGCACTCTGGATGTCCAATATTTGCTGTTCTGTCTATTTGAGATGAAATGAACATTGTGGACAGTTTTCAGCAAGTTGCAACATGGAAATACAGAAATAAGCACTTTTCCATAAACAAGCTCTAAATCATGTTTGATGCACTCTGGATGTCCAATATTTGCTGTTCTGTCTATTTGAGATGAAATGAACATTGTGGACAGTTTTCAGCAAGTTGCAACATGGAAATACAGAAATAAGCACTTTTCCATAAACAAGCTCTAAATCATGTTTGATGCACTCTGGATGTCCAATTTTTACTGTTCTGTCTATTTGAGATGAAATGAACATTGTGGACAGTTTTCAGCAAGTTGCAACATGGAAATACAGAAATAAGCACTTTTCCATAAACAAGCTCTAAATCATGTTTGATGCACTCTGGATGTCCAATATTTGCTGTTCTGTCTATTTGAGATGAAATGAACATTGTGGACAGTTTTCAGCAAGTTGCAACATGGAAATACAGAAATAAGCACTTTTCCATAAACAAGCTCTAAATCATGTTTGATGCACTCTGGATAAAAAATTTTTTGTTATGTCTATTTGAGATGAAATGAACATTGTGGACAGTTTTCAGCAAGTTGCAACATGGAAATACAGAAATAAGCACTTTTCCATAAACAAGCTCTAAATCATGTTTGATGCACTCTGGATGTCCAATATTTGCTGTTCTGTCTATTTGAGATGAAATGAACATTGTGGACAGTTTTCAGCAAGTTGCAACATGGAAATACAGAAATAAGCACTTTTCCATAAACAAGCTCTAAATCATGTTTGATGCACTCTGGATGTCCAATATTTTCTGTTCTGTCTATTTGAGATGAAATGAACATTGTGGACAGTTTTCAGCAAGTTGCAACATGGAAATACAGAAATAAGCACTTTTCCATAAACAAGCTCTAAATCATGTTTGATGCACTCTGGATGTCCAATATTTGCTGTTCTGTCTATTTGAGATGAAATGAACATTGTGGACAGTTTTCAGCAAGTTGCAACATGGAAATACAGAAATAAGCACTTTTCCATAAACAAGCTCTAAATCATGTTTGATGCACTCTGGATGTCCAATATTTGCTGTTCTGTCTATTTGAGATGAAATGAACATTGTGGACAGTTTTCAGCAAGTTGCAACATGGAAATACAGAAATAAGCACTTTTCCATAAACAAGCTCTAAATCATGTTTGATGCACTCTGGATGTCCAATATTTGCTGTTCTGTCTATTTGAGATGAAATGAACATTGTGGACAGTTTTCAGCAAGTTGCAACATGGAAATACAGAAATAAGCACTTTTCCATAAACAAGCTCTAAATCATGTTTGATGCACTCTGGATGTCCAATTTTTACTGTTCTGTCTATTTGAGATGAAATGAACATTGTGGACAGTTTTCAGCAAGTTGCAACATGGAAATACAGAAATAAGCACTTTTCCATAAACAAGCTCTAAATCATGTTTGATGCACTCTGGATGTCCAATTTTTACTGTTCTGTCTATTTGAGATGAAATGAACATTGTGGACAGTTTTCAGCAAGTTGCAACATGGAAATACAGAAATAAGCACTTTTCCATAAACAAGCTCTAAATCATGTTTGATGCACTCTGGATGTCCAATATTTACTGTTCTGTCTATTTGAGATGAAATGAACATTGTGGACAGTTTTCAGCAAGTTGCAACATGGAAATACAGAAATAAGCACTTTTCCATAAACAAGCTCTAAATCATGTTTGATGCACTCTGGATGTCCAATATTTTACTGTTCTGTCTATTTGAGATGAAATGAACATTGTGGACAGTTTTCAGCAAGTTGCAACATGGAAATACAGAAATAAGCACTTTTCCATAAACAAGCTCTAAATCATGTTTGATGCACTCTGGATGTCCAATATTTGCTGTTCTGTCTATTTGAGATGAAATGAACATTGTGGACAGTTTTCAGCAAGTTGCAACATGGAAATACAGAAATAAGCACTTTTCCATAAACAAGCTCTAAATCATGTTTGATGCACTCTGGATGTCCAATATTTGCTGTTCTGTCTATTTGAGATGAAATGAACATTGTGGACAGTTTTCAGCAAGTTGCAACATGGAAATACAGAAATAAGCACTTTTCCATAAACAAGCTCTAAATCATGTTTGATGCACTCTGGATGTCCAATATTTACTGTTCTGTCTATTTGAGATGAAATGAACATTGTGGACAGTTTTCAGCAAGTTGCAACATGGAAATACAGAAATAAGCACTTTTCCATAAACAAGCTCTAAATCATGTTTGATGCACTCTGGATGTCCAATATTTTACTGTTCTGTCTATTTGAGATGAAATGAACATTGTGGACAGTTTTCAGCAAGTTGCAACATGGAAATACAGAAATAAGCACTTTTCCATAAACAAGCTCTAAATCATGTTTGATGCACTCTGGATGTCCAATATTTGCTGTTCTGTCTATTTGAGATGAAATGAACATTGTGGACAGTTTTCAGCAAGTTGCAACATGGAAATACAGAAATAAGCACTTTTCCATAAACAAGCTCTAAATCATGTTTGATGCACTCTGGATGTCCAATATTTTACTGTTCTGTCTATTTGAGATGAAATGAACATTGTGGACAGTTTTCAGCAAGTTGCAACATGGAAATACAGAAATAAGCACTTTTCCATAAACAAGCTCTAAATCATGTTTGATGCACTCTGGATGTCCAATTTT
Source organism: Oncorhynchus kisutch (assembly GCF_002021735.2). Lineage (NCBI taxonomy): Eukaryota > Metazoa > Chordata > Actinopteri > Salmoniformes > Salmonidae > Oncorhynchus > Oncorhynchus kisutch. Next base: position 26,010 of record NW_022263277.1, read on the forward strand.
GCTGTTCTGTCTATTTGAGATGAAATGAACATTGTGGACAGTTTTCAGCAAGTTGCAACATGGAAATACAGAAATAAGCACTTTTCCATAAACAAGCTCTAAATCATGTTTGATGCACTCTGGATGTCCAATATTTGCTGTTCTGTCTATTTGAGATGAAATGAACATTGTGGACAGTTTTCAGCAAGTTGCAACATGGAAATACAGAAATAAGCACTTTTCCATAAACAAGCTCTAAATCATGTTTGATGCACTCTGGATGTCCAATTTTTACTGTTCTGTCTATTTGAGATGAAATGAACATTGTGGACAGTTTTCAGCAAGTTGCAACATGGAAATACAGAAATAAGCACTTTTCCATAAACAAGCTCTAAATCATGTTTGATGCACTCTGGATGTCCAATATTTGCTGTTCTGTCTATTTGAGATGAAATGAACATTGTGGACAGTTTTCAGCAAGTTGCAACATGGAAATACAGAAATAAGCACTTTTCCATAAACAAGCTCTAAATCATGTTTGATGCACTCTGGATGTCCAATATTTGCTGTTCTGTCTATTTGAGATGAAATGAACATTGTGGACAGTTTTCAGCAAGTTGCAACATGGAAATACAGAAATAAGCACTTTTCCATAAACAAGCTCTAAATCATGTTTGATGCACTCTGGATGTCCAATTTTTACTGTTCTGTCTATTTGAGATGAAATGAACATTGTGGACAGTTTTCAGCAAGTTGCAACATGGAAATACAGAAATAAGCACTTTTCCATAAACAAGCTCTAAATCATGTTTGATGCACTCTGGATGTCCAATATTTGCTGTTCTGTCTATTTGAGATGAAATGAACATTGTGGACAGTTTTCAGCAAGTTGCAACATGGAAATACAGAAATAAGCACTTTTCCATAAACAAGCTCTAAATCATGTTTGATGCACTCTGGATGTCCAATATTTGCTGTTCTGTCTATTTGAGATGAAATGAACATTGTGGACAGTTTTCAGCAAGTTGCAACATGGAAATACAGAAATAAGCACTTTTCCATAAACAAGCTCTAAATCATGTTTGATGCACTCTGGATGTCCAATTTTTACTGTTCTGTCTATTTGAGATGAAATGAACATTGTGGACAGTTTTCAGCAAGTTGCAACATGGAAATACAGAAATAAGCACTTTTCCATAAACAAGCTCTAAATCATGTTTGATGCACTCTGGATGTCCAATTTTTCTGTTCTGTCTATTTGAGATGAAATGAACATTGTGGACAGTTTTCAGCAAGTTGCAACATGGAAATACAGAAATAAGCACTTTTCCATAAACAAGCTCTAAATCATGTTTGATGCACTCTGGATGTCCAATATTTGCTGTTCTGTCTATTTGAGATGAAATGAACATTGTGGACAGTTTTCAGCAAGTTGCAACATGGAAATACAGAAATAAGCACTTTTCCATAAACAAGCTCTAAATCATGTTTGATGCACTCTGGATGTCCAATATTTGCTGTTCTGTCTATTTGAGATGAAATGAACATTGTGGACAGTTTTCAGCAAGTTGCAACATGGAAATACAGAAATAAGCACTTTTCCATAAACAAGCTCTAAATCATGTTTGATGCACTCTGGATGTCCAAATTTTTCTGTTCTGTCTATTTGAGATGAAATGAACATTGTGGACAGTTTTCAGCAAGTTGCAACATGGAAATACAGAAATAAGCACTTTTCCATAAACAAGCTCTAAATCATGTTTGATGCACTCTGGATGTCCAATATTTGCTGTTCTGTCTATTTGAGATGAAATGAACATTGTGGACAGTTTTCAGCAAGTTGCAACATGGAAATACAGAAATAAGCACTTTTCCATAAACAAGCTCTAAATCATGTTTGATGCACTCTGGATGTCCAATTTTTACTGTTCTGTCTATTTGAGATGAAATGAACATTGTGGACAGTTTTCAGCAAGTTGCAACATGGAAATACAGAAATAAGCACTTTTCCATAAACAAGCTCTAAATCATGTTTGATGCACTCTGGATGTCCAATTTTTCTGTTCTGTCTATTTGAGATGAAATGAACATTGTGGACAGTTTTCAGCAAGTTGCAACATGGAAATACAGAAATAAGCACTTTTCCATAAACAAGCTCTAAATCATGTTTGATGCACTCTGGATGTCCAATATTTGCTGTTCTGTCTATTTGAGATGAAATGAACATTGTGGACAGTTTTCAGCAAGTTGCAACATGGAAATACAGAAATAAGCACTTTTCCATAAACAAGCTCTAAATCATGTTTGATGCACTCTGGATGTCCAATATTTGCTGTTCTGTCTATTTGAGATGAAATGAACATTGTGGACAGTTTTCAGCAAGTTGCAACATGGAAATACAGAAATAAGCACTTTTCCATAAACAAGCTCTAAATCATGTTTGATGCACTCTGGATGTCAAAATTTTTCTGTTCTGTCTATTTGAGATGAAATGAACATTGTGGACAGTTTTCAGCAAGTTGCAACATGGAAATACAGAAATAAGCACTTTTCCATAAACAAGCTCTAAATCATGTTTGATGCACTCTGGATTCAAAAATGTTTTGTTATGTCTATTTGAGATGAAATGAACATTGTGGACAGTTTTCAGCAAGTTGCAACATGGAAATACAGAAATAAGCACTTTTCCATAAACAAGCTCTAAATCATGTTTGATGCACTCTGGATGTCCAATATTTGCTGTTCTGTCTATTTGAGATGAAATGAACATTGTGGACAGTTTTCAGCAAGTTGCAACATGGAAATACAGAAATAAGCACTTTTCCATAACAAGCTCTAAATCATGTTTGATGCACTCTGGATAAAAAATGTTTTTGTTATGTCTATTTGAGATGAAATGAACATTGTGGACAGTTTTCAGCAAGTTGCAACATGGAAATACAGAAATAAGCACTTTTCCATAAACAAGCTCTAAATCATGTTTGATGCACTCTGGATGTCCAATATTTGCTGTTCTGTCTATTTGAGAAATAAGCACTTTTCCATAAACAAGCTCTAAATCATATTTGATGAACTCTGGATAAAAATTGTTTTTGTTATGTCTATTTGAGATGAAATAAACATTGTGGACAGTTTTCAGCAAGTTGCAACATGGAAATACAGAAATCAGCACTTTTCCATAAACAAGCTCTAAATCATGTTTGATGCACTCTGGATGTCCAATATTTGCTGTTCTGTCTATTTGAGATGAAATGAACATTATGGACTGTTTTCAGCAAGTTGCAACATGGAAATACAGAAATAAGCACTTTTCCATGTACAAGCTCTAAATCATATTTGATGCACTCTGGATAAAAAAATGTTTTTGTTATGTCTATTTGAGATGAAATGAACATTGTGGACAGTTTTCAGCAAGTTGCCACATGGAAATACAGAAATAAGTACTTTTCCATAAACAAGCTCTAAATCATGCTTGATGCACTCTGGATGTCCAATATTTGCTGTTCTGTCTATTTGAGACGAAATGAACATTGTGGACAGTTTTCAGCAAGTTGCAACATGGAAATACAGAAATAAGCACTTTTCCATAAACAAGCTCTAAATCATGTTTGATGCACTCTGGATGTCCAATATTTGCTGTTCTGTCTATTTGAGATGAAATGAACATTGTGGACAGTTTTCAGCAAGTTGCAACATGGAAATACAGAAATAAGCACTTTTCCATAAACAAGCTCTAAATCATGTTTGATGCACTCTGGATGTCCAATATTTGCTGTTCTGTCTATTTGAGATGAAATGAACATTGTGGACAGTTTTCAGCAAGTTGCAACATGGAAATACAGAAATAAGCACTTTTCCATAAACAAGCTCTAAATCATGTTTGATGCACTCTGGATGTCCAATATTTGCTGTTCTGTCTATTTGAGATGAAATGAACATTGTGGACAGTTTTCAGCAAGTTGCAACATGGAAATACAGAAATAAGCACTTTTCCATAAACAAGCTCTAAATCATGTTTGATGCACTCTGGATAAAAAATGTTTTTGTTATGTCTATTTGAGATGAAATGAACATTGTGGACAGTTTTCAGCAAGTTGCAACATGGAAATACAGAAATAAGCACTTTTCCATAAACAAGCTCTAAATCATGTTTGATGCACTCTGGATGTCCAATATTTGCTGTTCTGTCTATTTGAGATGAAATGAACATTGTGGACAGTTTTCAGCAAGTTGCAACATGGAAATACAGAAATAAGCACTTTTCCATAAACAAGCTCTAAATCATGTTTGATGCACTCTGGATGTCCAATTTTTCTGTTCTGTCTATTTGAGATGAAATGAACATTGTGGACAGTTTTCAGCAAGTTGCAACATGGAAATACAGAAATAAGCACTTTTCCATAAACAAGCTCTAAATCATGTTTGATGCACTCTGGATTCAAAATTTTTCTGTTATGTCTATTTGAGATGAAATAAACATTGTGGACAGTTTTCAGCAAGTTGCAACATGGAAATACAGAAATAAGCACTTTTCCATAAACAAGCTCTAAATCATGTTTGATGCACTCTGGATGTCCAATTTTACTGTTCTGTCTATTTGAGATGAAATGAACATTGTGGACAGTTTTCAGCAAGTTGCAACATGGAAATACAGAAATAAGCACTTTTCCATAAACAAGCTCTAAATCATGTTTGATGCACTCTGGATGTCCAATTTTTACTGTTCTGTCTATTTGAGATGAAATGAACATTGTGGACAGTTTTCAGCAAGTTGCAACATGGAAATACAGAAATAAGCACTTTTCCATAAACAAGCTCTAAATCATGTTTGATGCACTCTGGATGTCCAATTTTTCTGTTCTGTCTATTTGAGATGAAATGAACATTGTGGACAGTTTTCAGCAAGTTGCAACATGGAAATACAGAAATAAGCACTTTTCCATAAACAAGCTCTAAATCATGTTTGATGCACTCTGGATAAAAAATGTTTTTGTTATGTCTATTTGAGATGAAATAACATTGTGGACAGTTTTCAGCAAGTTGCAACATGGAAATACAGAAATAAGCACTTTTCCATAAACAAGCTCTAAATCATGTTTGATGCACTCTGGATGTCCAATATTTGCTGTTCTGTCTATTTGAGATGAAATGAACATTGTGGACAGTTTTCAGCAAGTTGCAACATGGAAATACAGAAATAAGCACTTTTCCATAAACAAGCTCTAAATCATGTTTGATGCACTCTGGATGTCCAAATTTTTCTGTTCTGTCTATTTGAGATGAAATGAACATTGTGGACAGTTTTCAGCAAGTTGCAACATGGAAATACAGAAATAAGCACTTTTCCATAAACAAGCTCTAAATCATGTTTGATGCACTCTGGATGTCCAATATTTGCTGTTCTGTCTATTTGAGATGAAATGAACATTGTGGACAGTTTTCAGCAAGTTGCAACATGGAAATACAGAAATAAGCACTTTTCCATAAACAAGCTCTAAATCATGTTTGATGCACTCTGGATGTCCAATTTTTACTGTTCTGTCTATTTGAGATGAAATGAACATTGTGGACAGTTTTCAGCAAGTTGCAACATGGAAATACAGAAATAAGCACTTTTCCATAAACAAGCTCTAAATCATGTTTGATGCACTCTGGATGTCCAATATTTGCTGTTCTGTCTATTTGAGATGAAATGAACATTGTGGACAGTTTTCAGCAAGTTGCAACATGGAAATACAGAAATAAGCACTTTTCCATAAACAAGCTCTAAATCATGTTTGATGCACTCTGGATGTCCAATATTTGCTGTTCTGTCTATTTGAGATGAAATGAACATTGTGGACAGTTTTCAGCAAGTTGCAACATGGAAATACAGAAATAAGCACTTTTCCATAAACAAGCTCTAAATCATGTTTGATGCACTCTGGATGTCCAATATTTTCTGTTCTGTCTATTTGAGATGAAATGAACATTGTGGACAGTTTTCAGCAAGTTGCAACATGGAAATACAGAAATAAGCACTTTTCCATAAACAAGCTCTAAATCATGTTTGATGCACTCTGGATGTCCAATATTTGCTGTTCTGTCTATTTGAGATGAAATGAACATTGTGGACAGTTTTCAGCAAGTTGCAACATGGAAATACAGAAATAAGCACTTTTCCATAAACAAGCTCTAAATCATGTTTGATGCACTCTGGATGTCCAATTTTTCTGTTCTGTCTATTTGAGATGAAATGAACATTGTGGACAGTTTTCAGCAAGTTGCAACATGGAAATACAGAAATAAGCACTTTTCCATAAACAAGCTCTAAATCATGTTTGATGCACTCTGGATGTCCAATATTTGCTGTTCTGTCTATTTGAGATGAAATGAACATTGTGGACAGTTTTCAGCAAGTTGCAACATGGAAATACAGAAATAAGCACTTTTCCATAAACAAGCTCTAAATCATGTTTGATGCACTCTGGATGTCCAATATTTGCTGTTCTGTCTATTTGAGATGAAATGAACATTGTGGACAGTTTTCAGCAAGTTGCAACATGGAAATACAGAAATAAGCACTTTTCCATAAACAAGCTCTAAATCATGTTTGATGCACTCTGGATGTCCAAATTTTTCTGTTCTGTCTATTTGAGATGAAATGAACATTGTGGACAGTTTTCAGCAAGTTGCAACATGGAAATACAGAAATAAGCACTTTTCCATAAACAAGCTCTAAATCATGTTTGATGCACTCTGGATGTCCAATATTTGCTGTTCTGTCTATTTGAGATGAAATGAACATTGTGGACAGTTTTCAGCAAGTTGCAACATGGAAATACAGAAATAAGCACTTTTCCATAAACAAGCTCTAAATCATGTTTGATGCACTCTGGATGTCCAATTTTTACTGTTCTGTCTATTTGAGATGAAATGAACATTGTGGACAGTTTTCAGCAAGTTGCAACATGGAAATACAGAAATAAGCACTTTTCCATAAACAAGCTCTAAATCATGTTTGATGCACTCTGGATAAAAATGTTTTCTGTTCTGTCTATTTGAGATGAAATGAACATTGTGGACAGTTTTCAGCAAGTTGCAACATGGAAATACAGAAATAAGCACTTTTCCATAAACAAGCTCTAAATCATGTTTGATGCACTCTGGATGTCCAATATTTGCTGTTCTGTCTATTTGAGATGAAATGAACATTGTGGACAGTTTTCAGCAAGTTGCAACATGGAAATACAGAAATAAGCACTTTTCCATAAACAAGCTCTAAATCATGTTTGATGCACTCTGGATGTCCAATATTTGCTGTTCTGTCTATTTGAGATGAAATGAACATTGTGGACAGTTTTCAGCAAGTTGCAACATGGAAATACAGAAATAAGCACTTTTCCATAAACAAGCTCTAAATCATGTTTGATGCACTCTGGATGTCCAATTTTTACTGTTCTGTCTATTTGAGATGAAATGAACATTGTGGACAGTTTTCAGCAAGTTGCAACATGGAAATACAGAAATAAGCACTTTTCCATAAACAAGCTCTAAATCATGTTTGATGCACTCTGGATGTCCAATATTTGCTGTTCTGTCTATTTGAGATGAAATGAACATTGTGGACAGTTTTCAGCAAGTTGCAACATGGAAATACAGAAATAAGCACTTTTCCATAACAAGCTCTAAATCATGTTTGATGCACTCTGGATGTCCAAATTTTTCTGTTATGTCTATTTGAGATGAAATGAACATTGTGGACAGTTTTCAGCAAGTTGCAACATGGAAATACAGAAATAAGCACTTTTCCATAAACAAGCTCTAAATCATGTTTGATGCACTCTGGATGTCCAATATTTGCTGTTCTGTCTATTTGAGATGAAATGAACATTGTGGACAGTTTTCAGCAAGTTGCAACATGGAAATACAGAAATAAGCACTTTTCCATAACAAGCTCTAAATCATGTTTGATGCACTCTGGATGTCCAAATTTTTACTGTTCTGTCTATTTGAGATGAAATGAACATTGTGGACAGTTTTCAGCAAGTTGCAACATGGAAATACAGAAATAAGCACTTTTCCATAAACAAGCTCTAAATCATGTTTGATGCACTCTGGATGTCCAATATTTTCTGTTCTGTCTATTTGAGATGAAATGAACATTGTGGACAGTTTTCAGCAAGTTGCAACATGGAAATACAGAAATAAGCACTTTTCCATAAACAAGCTCTAAATCATGTTTGATGCACTCTGGATGTCCAATATTTGCTGTTCTGTCTATTTGAGATGAAATGAACATTGTGGACAGTTTTCAGCAAGTTGCAACATGGAAATACAGAAATAAGCACTTTTCCATAAACAAGCTCTAAATCATGTTTGATGCACTCTGGATGTCCAATATTTGCTGTTCTGTCTATTTGAGATGAAATGAACATTGTGGACAGTTTTCAGCAAGTTGCAACATGGAAATACAGAAATAAGCACTTTTCCATAAACAAGCTCTAAATCATGTTTGATGCACTCTGGATGTCCAATTTTTACTGTTCTGTCTATTTGAGATGAAATGAACATTGTGGACAGTTTTCAGCAAGTTGCAACATGGAAATACAGAAATAAGCACTTTTCCATAAACAAGCTCTAAATCATGTTTGATGCACTCTGGATGTCCAATATTTGCTGTTCTGTCTATTTGAGATGAAATGAACATTGTGGACAGTTTTCAGCAAGTTGCAACATGGAAATACAGAAATAAGCACTTTTCCATAAACAAGCTCTAAATCATGTTTGATGCACTCTGGATGTCCAAATTTTTCTGTTCTGTCTATTTGAGATGAAATGAACATTGTGGACAGTTTTCAGCAAGTTGCAACATGGAAATACAGAAATAAGCACTTTTCCATAAACAAGCTCTAAATCATGTTTGATGCACTCTGGATGTCCAATATTTTCTGTTCTGTCTATTTGAGATGAAATGAACATTGTGGACAGTTTTCAGCAAGTTGCAACATGGAAATACAGAAATAAGCACTTTTCCATAAACAAGCTCTAAATCATGTTTGATGCACTCTGGATGTCCAATATTTGCTGTTCTGTCTATTTGAGATGAAATGAACATTGTGGACAGTTTTCAGCAAGTTGCAACATGGAAATACAGAAATAAGCACTTTTCCATAAACAAGCTCTAAATCATGTTTGATGCACTCTGGATAAAAATGTTTTTGTTATGTCTATTTGAGATGAAATGAACATTGTGGACAGTTTTCAGCAAGTTGCAACATGGAAATACAGAAATAAGCACTTTTCCATAAACAAGCTCTAAATCATGTTTGATGCACTCTGGATGTCCAATATTTGCTGTTCTGTCTATTTGAGATGAAATGAACATTGTGGACAGTTTTCAGCAAGTTGCAACATGGAAATACAGAAATAAGCACTTTTCCATAAACAAGCTCTAAATCATGTTTGATGCACTCTGGATGTCCAATATTTGCTGTTCTGTCTATTTGAGATGAAATGAACATTGTGGACAGTTTTCAGCAAGTTGCAACATGGAAATACAGAAATAAGCACTTTTCCATAAACAAGCTCTAAATCATGTTTGATGCACTCTGGATAAAAAATGTTTTTGTTATGTCTATTTGAGATGAAATGAACATTGTGGACAGTTTTCAGCAAGTTGCAACATGGAAATACAGAAATAAGCACTTTTCCATAACAAGCTCTAAATCATATTTGATGCACTCTGGATAAAAAATGTTTTTGTTATGTCTATTTGAGATGAAATGAACATTGTGGACAGTTTTCAGCAAGTTGCAACATGGAAATACAGAAATCAGCACTTTTCCATAAACAAGCTCTAAATCATGTTTGATGCACTCTGGATGTCCAATATTTGCTGTTCTGTCTATTTGAGATGAAATGAACATTGTGGACAGTTTTCAGCAAGTTGCAACATGGAAATACAGAAATCAGCACTTTTCCATAAACAAGCTCTAAATCATGTTTGATGCACTCTGGATGTCCAATATTTGCTGTTCTGTCTATTTGAGATGAAATGAACATTGTGGACAGTTTTCAGCAAGTTGCAACATGGAAATACAGAAATAAGCACTTTTCCATAAACAAGCTCTAAATCATGTTTGATGCACTCTGGATGTCCAATATTTGCTGTTCTGTCTATTTGAGATGAAATGAACATTGTGGACAGTTTTCAGCAAGTTGCAACATGGAAATACAGAAATAAGCACTTTTCCATAAACAAGCTCTAAATCATGTTTGATGCACTCTGGATGTCCAATTTTTACTGTTCTGTCTATTTGAGATGAAATGAACATTGTGGACAGTTTTCAGCAAGTTGCAACATGGAAATACAGAAATAAGCACTTTTCCATAAACAAGCTCTAAATCATGTTTGATGCACTCTGGATGTCCAATATTTGCTGTTCTGTCTATTTGAGATGAAATGAACATTGTGGACAGTTTTCAGCAAGTTGCAACATGGAAATACAGAAATAAGCACTTTTCCATGTAACAAGCTCTAAATCATATTTGATGCACTCTGGATAAAAAATGTTTTTGTTATGTCTATTTGAGATGAAATGAACATTGTGGACAGTTTTCAGCAAGTTGCAACATGGAAAGACAGAAATAAGCACTTTTCCATAAACAAGCTCTAAATCATATTTGATGAACTCTGGATAAAAAATGTTTTTGTTATGTCTATTTGAGATGAAATAAACATTGTGGACAGTTTTCAGCAAGTTGCAACATGGAAATACAGAAATCAGCACTTTTCCATAAACAAGCTCTAAATCATGTTTGATGCACTCTGGATGTCCAATATTTGCTGTTCTGTCTATTTGAGATGAAATGAACATTGTGAACAGTTTTCAGCAAGTTGCAACATGGAAATACAGAAATAAGCACTTTTCCATGTATAAGCTCTAAATCATGTTTGATGCACTCTGGATAAAAAAATGTTTTTGTTATGTCTATTTGAGATGAAATGAACATTGTGGACAGTTTTCAGCAAGTTACAACATTGAAATGCAGAAATAAGCACTTTTCCATAAACAAGCTCTAAATCATGTTTGATGCACTCTGGATGTTCAATTTTTGCTCTGCTGTGTCTAGTTGAGATTAAATGAACACCGTGGATAGTTTTCAGCAAGTTGCAACATTGAAATGCAGAAATAAGCACTTTTCCATAAACAAGCTCTAAATCATGTTTGATGCACTCTGGATGTCCAATATTTGCTGTTCTGTCTATTTGAGATGAAATTAACATTATGGACTGTTTTCAGCAAGTTGCAACATGGAAATACAGAAATAAGCACTTTTCCATGTACAAGCTCTAAATCATATTTGATGCACTCTGGATAAAAAAATGTTTTTGTTATGTCTATTTGAGATGAAATGAACATTGTGGACAGTTTTCAGCAAGTTGCAACATGGAAAGACAGAAATAAGCACTTTTCCATAAATAAGCTCTAAATCATGTTTGATGCACTCTGGATAAAAAAATGTTTTTGTTATGTCTATTTGAGATGAAATGAACATTGTGGACAGTTTTCAGCAAGTTGCAACATGGAAATACAGAAATCAGCACTTTTCCATAAACAAGCTCTCAATCATGTTTGATGCACTCTGGATGTCCAATATTTGCTGTTCTGTCTATTTGAGATGAAATGAACATTGTGGACAGTTTTCAGCAAGTTGCCACATGGAAATACAGAAATAAGTACTTTTCCATAAACAAGCTCTAAATCATGTTTGATGCACTCTGGATGTCCAATATTTGCTGTTCTGTCTATTTGAGACTAAATGAACATTGTGGACAGTTTTCAGCAAGTTGCAACATGGAAATACAGAAATAAGCACTTTTCCATAAACAAGCTCTAAATCATGTTTGATGCACTCTGGATGTCCAATTTTTACTGTTCTCTCTATTTGAGATGAAATGAACATTGTGGACAGTGTTCAGCAAGTTGCAACATGGAAATATAGAAATAAGCACTTTTCCATAAACAACCTCTAAATCATGTTTGATGCACTCTGGATGTCCAATATTTGCTGTTCTGTCTATTTGAGATGAAATGAACATTGTGGACAGTTTTCAGCAAGTTGCAACATGGAAATACAGAAATAAGCACTTTTCCATGTACAAGCTCTAAATCATATTTGATGCACTCTGGATAAAAAAATGTTTTTGTTATGTCTATTTGAGATGAAATGAACATTGTGGACAGTTTTCAGCAAGTTGCAACATGGAAAGACAGAAATAAGCACTTTTCCATAAACAAGCTCTAAATCATATTTGATGAACTCTGGATAAAAAAATGTTTTTGTTATGTCTATTTGAGATGAAATAAACATTGTGGACAGTTTTCAGCAAGTTGCAACATGGAAATACAGAAATCAGCACTTTTCCATAAACAAGCTCTAAATCATGTTTGATGCACTCTGGATGTCCAATATTTGCTGTTCTGTCTATTTGAGATGAAATGAACATTGTGAACAGTTTTCAGCAAGTTGCAACATGGAAATACAGAAATAAGCACTTTTCCATGTATAAGCTCTAAATCATGTTTGATGCACTCTGGATAAAAAAATGTTTTTGTTATGTCTATTTGAGATGAAATGAACATTGTGGACAGTTTTCAGCAAGTTACAACATTGAAATGCAGAAATAAGCACTTTTCCATAAACAAGCTCTAAATCATGTTTGATGCACTCTGGATGTTCAATTTTTGCTCTGCTGTGTCTAGTTGAGATTAAATGAACACCGTGGATAGTTTTCAGCAAGTTGCAACATTGAAATGCAGAAATAAGCACTTTTCCATAAACAAGCTCTAAATCATGTTTGATGCACTCTGGATGTTCAATTTTTGCTGTGCTGTGTCTAGTTCAGATGAAATGAACGCCGTGGACAGTTTTCAGCAAGTTGCAACATTGAAATGCAGAAGTAAAGCACTTTTCCATAAACAAGCTCTAAATCATGTTTGAAGCACTCTGGATAAAAAATGTTTTTGTTATGTTTATTCAAGATGTTATGAAAACACTAGATTGTTTTCAGCAAGTTACAACATTGAAATGCAGAAATAAGCACTTTTCCATAAACAAGCTCTAAATCATGTTTGAAGCACTCTGGATGTCCAATTTTTGCTGTGCTGTGTCTAGTTCAGATAAAATGAACGCCGTGGACAGTTTTCAGCAAGTTGCAACATTGAAATGCAGAAGTAAAGCACTTTTCCATAAACAAGCTCTAAATCATGTTTGAAGCACTCTGGATAAAAAAATGTTTTTGTTATGTTTATTCAAGATGTTATGAAAACACTAGATTGTTTTCAGCAAGTTACAACATTGAAATGCAGAAATAAGCACTTTTCCATAAACAAGCTCTAAATCATGTTTGAAGCACTCTGGATGTCCAATTTTTGCTGTGCTGTGTCTAGTTCAGATAAAATGAACGCCGTGGACAGTTTTCAGCAAGTTGCAACATTGAAATGCAGAAGTAAAGCACTTTTCCATAAACAAGCTCTAAATCATGTTTGAAGCACTCTGGATAAAAAATGTTTTTGTTATGTTTATTCGAGATGTTATGAAAACACTGTAGATTGTTTTCAGCAAGTTACAACATTGAAATGCAGAAATAAGCACTTTTCCATAAACAAGCTCTAAATCATGTTTGATGCACTCTGGATGTTCAATTTTTGCTGTGCTGTGTCTAGTTCAGATGAAATGAACGCCGTGGACAGTTTTCAGCAAGTTGCAACATTGAAATGCAGAAGTAAAGCACTTTTCCATAAACAAGCTCTAAATCATGTTTGAAGCACTCTGGATAAAAAAATGTTTTTGTTATGTTTATTCGAGATGTTATGAAAACACTGTAGACTGTTTTCAGCAAGTTACAACATTGAAATGCAGAAATAAGCACTTTTCCATAAACAAGCTCTAAATCATGTTTGATGCACTCTGGATGTTCAATTTTTGCTCTGCTGTGTCTAGTTGAGATTAAATGAACACCGTGGATAGTTTTCAGCAAGTTGCAACATTGAAATGCAGAAATAAGCACTTTTCCATAAACAAGCTCTAAATCATGTTTGATGCACTCTGGATGTTCAATTTTTGCTGTGCTGTGTCTAGTTCAGATGAAATGAACGCCGTGGACAGTTTTCAGCAAGTTGCAACATTGAAATGCAGAAGTAAAGCACTTTTCCATAAACAAGCTCTAAATCATGTTTGAAGCACTCTGGATAAAAAATGTTTTTGTTATGTTTATTCAAGATGTTATGAAAACACTAGATTGTTTTCAGCAAGTTACAACATTGAAATGCAGAAATAAGCACTTTTCCATAAACAAGCTCTAAATCATGTTTGAAGCACTCTGGATGTCCAATTTTTGCTGTGCTGTGTCTAGTTCAGATAAAATGAACGCCGTGGACAGTTTTCAGCAAGTTGCAACATTGAAATGCAGAAGTAAAGCACTTTTCCATAAACAAGCTCTAAATCATGTTTGAAGCACTCTGGATAAAAAAATGTTTTTGTTATGTTTATTCAAGATGTTATGAAAACACTAGATTGTTTTCAGCAAGTTACAACATTGAAATGCAGAAATAAGCACTTTTCCATAAACAAGCTCTAAATCATGTTTGATGCACTCTGGATGTTCAATTTTTGCTGTGCTGTGTCTAGTTCAGATGAAATGAACGCCGTGGACAGTTTTCAGCAAGTTGCAACATTGAAATGCAGAAGTAAAGCACTTTTCCATAAACAAGCTCTAAATCATGTTTGAAGCACTCTGGATGTCCAATTTTTGCTGTGCTGTGTCTAGTTCAGATAAAATGAACGCCGTGGACAGTTTTCAGCAAGTTACAACATTGAAATGCAGAAATAAGCACTTTTCCATAAACAAGCTCTAAATCATGTTTGATGCACTCTGGATGTTCAATTTTGCTGTGCTGTGTCTAGTTGAGATTAAATGAACACCGTGGATAGTTTTCAACAAGTTGCAACATTGAAATGCAGAAATAAGCACTTTTCCATAAACAAGCTCTAAATCATGTTTGAAGCACTCTGGATGTCCAATTTTTGCTGTGCTGTGTCTAGTTCAGATAAAATGAACGCCGTGGACAGTTTTCAGCAAGTTACAACATTGAAATGCAGAAATAAGCACTTTTCCATAAACAAGCTCTAAATCATGTTTGATGCACTCTGGATGTTCAATTTTTGCTGTGCTGTGTCTAGTTGAGATTAAATGAACACCGTGGATAGTTTTCAGCAAGTTGCAACATTGAAATGCAGAAATAAGCACTTTTCCATAAACAAGCTCTAAATCATGTTTGAAGCACTCTGGATAAAAAAATGTTTTTGTTATGTTTATTCGAGATGTTATGAAAACACTGTAGACTGTTTTCAGCAAGTTACAACATTGAAATGCAGAAATAAGCACTTTTCCATAAACAAGCTCTAAATCATGTTTGATGCACTCTGGATGTTCAATTTTTGCTGTGCTGTGTCTAGTTCAGATGAAATGAACGCCGTGGACAGTTTTCAGCAAGTTGCAACATTGAAATGCAGAAGTAAAGCACTTTTCCATAAACAAGCTCTAAATCATGTTTGAAGCACTCTGGATAAAAAATGTTTTTGTTATGTTTATTCAAGATGTTATGAAAACACTAGATTGTTTTCAGCAAGTTACAACATTGAAATGCAGAAATAAGCACTTTTCCATAAACAAGCTCTAAATCATGTTTGAAGCACTCTGGATGTCCAATTTTTGCTGTGCTGTGTCTAGTTCAGATAAAATGAACGCCGTGGACAGTTTTCAGCAAGTTGCAACATTGAAATGCAGAAGTAAAGCACTTTTCCATAAACAAGCTCTAAATCATGTTTGAAGCACTCTGGATAAAAAATGTTTTTGTTATGTTTATTCAAGATGTTATGAAAACACTAGATTGTTTTCAGCAAGTTACAACATTGAAATGCAGAAATAAGCACTTTTCCATAAACAAGCTCTAAATCATGTTTGAAGCACTCTGGATGTCCAATTTTGCTGTGCTGTGTCTAGTTCAGATAAAATGAACGCCGTGGACAGTTTTCAGCAAGTTACAACATTGAAATGCAGAAATAAGCACTTTTCCATAACAAGCTCTAATCATGTTTGATGCACTCTGGATGTTAAATTTTTGCTGTGCTGTGTCTAGTTGAGATTAAACGAACACCGTGGATAGTTTTCAGCAAGTTGCAACATTGAAATGCAGAAATAAGCACTTTTCCATAACAAGCTCTAAATCATGTTTGATGCACTCTGGATGTTCAATTTTTGCTGTGCTGTGTCTAGTTCAGATAAATGAACGCCGTGGACAGTTTTCAGCAAGTTACAACATTGAAATGCAGAAGTAAAGCACTTTTCATAAACAAGCTCTAAATCATGTTTGAAGCACTCTGGATAAAAAATGTTTTTGTTATGTTTATTCGAGATGTTATGAAAACACTGTAGATTGTTTTCAGCAAGTTACAACATTGAAATGCAGAAATAAGCACTTTTCCATAAACAAGCTCTAAATCATGTTTGATGCACTCTGGATGTTCAATTTTTGCTGTGCTGTGTCTAGTTCAGATGAAATGAACGCCGTGGACAGTTTCAGCAAGTTGCAACATTGAAATGCAGAAGTAAAGCACTTTTCCATAACAAGCTCTAAATGATGTTTGAAGCACTCTGGATAAAAAATGTTTTTGTTATGTTGATTCGAGATGTTATGAAAACACTGTAGATTGTTTTCAGCAAGTTACAACATTGAAATGCAGAAATAAGCACTTTTCCATAAACAAGCTCTAAATCATGTTTGATGCCCTCTGGATGTTCAATTTTTGCTGTGCTGTGTCTAGTTGAGATTAAATGAACACCGTGGATAGTTTTCAGCAAGTTGCAACATTGAAATGCAGAAATAAGCACTTTCCATAAACAAGCTCTAAATCATGTTTGAAGCACTCTGGATGTCCAATTTTTGCTGTGCTTGTGTCTAGTTCAGATAAAATGAACGCCGTGGACAGTTTTCAGCAAGTTACAACATTGAATGCAGAAATAAGCACTTTTCCATAACAGCTCTAAATCATGTTTGATGCACTCTGGATGTTCAATTTTTGCTGTGCTGTGTCTAGTTGAGATTAAATGAACACCGTGGATAGTTTTCAGCAAGTTGCAACATTGAAATGCAGAAATAAGCACTTTTCCATAAACAAGCTCTAAATCATGTTTGATGCACTCTGGATGTTCAATTTTTGCTGTGCTGTGTCTAGTTCAGATGAAATGAACGCCGTGGACAGTTTTCAGCAAGTTGCAACATTGAAATGCAGAAGTAAAGCACTTTCCATAAACAAGCTCTAAATGATGTTTGAAGCACTCTGGATAAAAAATGTTTTTGTTATGTTTATTCGAGATGTTATGAAAACACTAGATTGTTTTCAGCAAGTTACAACATTGAAATGCAGAAATAAGCACTTTTCCATAAACAAGCTCTAAATCATGTTGATGCACTCTGGATGTTCAATTTTTGCTGTGCTGTGTCTAGTTGAGATTAAATGAACACCGTGGATAGTTTTTCAACAAGTTGCAACATTGAAATGCAGAAATAAGCACTTTTCCATAAACAAGCTCTAAATCATGTTTGAAGCACTCTGGATGTCCAATTTTTTGCTGTGCTGTGTCTAGTTTCAGATAAATGAACGCCGTGGACAGTTTTCAGCAAGTTACAACATTGAAATGCAGAAATAAGCACTTTTCCATAAACAAGCTCTAAATCATGTTTGATGCACTCTGGATGTTCAATTTTTGCTGTGCTGTGTCTAGTTGAGATTAAATGAACCACGTGGATAGTTTTCAGCAAGTTGCAACATTGAAATGCAGAAATAAGCACTTTTCCATAAACAAGCTCTAAATCATGTTTTGAAGCACTCGGATGGTCCAATTTTTGCTGTGCGGTGTCTAGTTCAGATAAAATGAACGCCGTGGACAGTTTTCAGCAAGTTACAACATTGAAATGCAGAAATAAGCACTTTTCCATAAACAAGCTCTAAATCATGTTTGATGCACTCTGGATGTTCAATTTTTGCTGTGCTGTGTCTAGTTGAGATTAAATGAACACCGTGGATAGTTTTCAACAAGTTGCAACATTTGAAATGCAGAAATAAGCACTTTCCATAAACAAGCTCTAAATCATGTTTGAAGCACTCTGGATGTCCAATTTTTGCTGTGCTGTGTCTAGTTCAGATAAATGAACGCCGTGGACAGTTTTCAGCAAGTTACAACATTGAAATGCAGAAATAAGCACTTTTCCATAAACAAGCTCTAATCATGTTTGATGCACTCTGGATGTTCAATTTTGCTGTGCTGTGTCTAGTTGAGGATTAAATGAACACCATGGATAGTTTTTCAGCAAGTTTGCAACATTGAATGCAGAATAAGCACTTTTCCATAACAAGCTCTAAATCATGTTTGCAGCACTCTGGATAAAAAATGTTTTTGTTATGTTTATTCGAGATGTTATGAAAACACTGTAGACTGTTTTCAGCAAGTTACAACATTGAAATGCAGAAATAAGCACTTTTCCATAAACAAGCTCTAAATCATGTTGATGCACTCTGGATGTTCAATTTTTGCTGTGCTGTGTCTAGTTGAGATTAAATGAACACCGTGGATAGTTTTCAGCAAGTTGCAACATTGAAATGCAGAAATAAGCACTTTTCCATAAACAAGCTCTAAATCATGTTGATGCACTCTGGATGTTCAATTTTGCTGTGCTGTGTCTAGTTCAGATGAAATGAACGCCGTGGACAGTTTTCAGCAAGTTGCAACATTGAAATGCAGAAGTAAAGCACTTTTCCATAAACAAGCTCTAAATCATGTTTGAAGCACTCTGGATAAAAAATGTTTTTGTTATGTTTATTCAAGATGTTATGAAAACACTAGATTGTTTTCAGCAAGTTACAACATTGAAATGCAGAAATAAGCACTTTTCCATAAACAAGCTCTAAATCATGTTTGAAGCACTCTGGATGTCCAATTTTTGCTGTGCTGTGTCTAGTTCAGATAAAATGAACGCCGTGGACAGTTTTCAGCAAGTTACAAACATTGAATTGCAGAAATAAGCACTTTTCCATAAACAGCTCTAAATCATGTTTGATGCACTCTGGATGTTCAATTTTTGCTGTGCTTGTGTCTAGTTGAGATTAAACGAACACCGTGGATAGTTTTCAGCAAGTTGCAACATTGAAATGCAGAAATAAGCACTTTTCCATAAACAAGCTCTAAATCATGTTTGATGCACTCTGTATGTTCAATTTTTGCTGTGCTGTGTCTAGTTCAGATAAATGAACGCCGTGGACAGTTTTTCAGCAAGTTACAACATTGAAATGCAGAAATAAGCCACTTTTCATAAACAAGCTCTAAATCATGTTTGATGCACTCTGGATGTTCAATTTTTGCTGTGCTGTGTCCTAGTTGAGATTAAATGAACACCGTGGATAGTTTTCAGCAAGTTGCAACATTGAAATGCAGAAATAAGCACTTTTCCATAAACAAGCTCTAAATCATGTTTGATGCACTCTGGATGTTCAATTTTTGCTGTGCTGTGTCTAGTTCAGATGAAATGAACGCCGTGGACAGTTTTCAGCAAGTTGCAACATTGAAATGCAGAAGTAAGCACTTTTCCATAAACAAGCTCTAAATCATGTTTGAAGCACTCTGGATAAAAAATGTTTTTGTTATGTTTATTCAAGATGTTTATGAAAACACTAGATTGTTTTCAGCAAGTTACAACATTGAAATGCAGAAATAAGCACTTTTCCATAAACAAGCTCTAAATCATGTTTGAAGCACTCTGGATGACCAATTCTTGCTGTGCTGTGTCTAGTTCAGATAAAATGAACGCCGTGGACAGTTTTCAGCAAGTTACAACATTGAAATGCAGAAATAAGCACTTTCCATAAACAAAGCTCTAAATCATGTTTGATGCACTCTCTGGATGTTCAATTTTTGCTGTGGCTGTGTCTAGTTGAGATTAAATGAACACCGTGGATAGTTTTCAGCAAGTTGCAACATTGAAATGCAGAAGTAAAGCACTTTTCCATAAACAAGCTCTAAATCATGTTTGAAGCCTCTGGATAAAAAATGGTTTTGTTATGTTTATTCGAGATGGTTATGAAAACACTGTAGATTGTTTTCAGCAAGTTACAACATTGAAATGCAGAAATAAGCACTTTTCATAAACAAGCTCTAAATCATGTTTGATGCACTCTGGATGTTCAATTTTTGCTGTGCTGTGTCTAGTTCAGATTGAAATGAACGCCGTGGACAGTTTTCAGCAAGTTGCAACATTGAAATGGCAGAAGTAAAGGCACTTTTCCATAAACAAGCTCTAAATGATGTTTGAAGCACTCTGGATAAAAAATGTTTTGTTATGTTTATTCGAGATGTTATGAAAACACTGTAGAGATTGTTTTCAGCAGTTACAACATTGAAATGCCAGAAAGAAGGCACTTTTCCATAAACAAGCTCTAAATCATGTTTGATGCACTCTGGATGTTTCAATTTTTGCTGTGCTGGTGTCTAGTTGAGATTAAATGAACACCGTGGATAGTTTTCAGCAAGTTGCAACATTGAAATGCAGAAATAAGCACTTTTCCATAAACAAGCTCTAAATCATGTTGAAGCACTCTGGATGTCCAATTTTTGCTGTGCTGTGTCTCTAGTTCAGATAAATGAACGCAGTGGACAGTTTTCAGCAAGTTACAACATTGAAAGCAGAAATAAGCACTTTTCCATAAACAAGCTCTAAATCATGTTTGATGCACTCTGGATGTTCAATTTTTGCTGTGCTGTGTCTAGTTGAGATTAAATGAACACCGTGGATAGTTTTCAGCAAGTTGCAACTTGAAATGCAGAAATAGCACTTTTCCATAAACAAGCTCTAAATCATGTTTGATGCACTCTGGATGTTCAATTTTGCTGTGCTGTGTCTAGTTCAGATGAAATGAACGCCGTGGACAGTTTTCAGCAAGTTGCAACATTGAAATCAGAAGTAAAGCACCTTTCCATAAACAAGCTCTAAATGATGTTGAAGCACTCTGGATAAAAATGTTTTGTTATGTTTATCGAGATGTTATGAAACACTAGATTGTTTTCAGCAATTTACAACATTGGAAATGCAGAAATAAGCACTTTTCCATAAACAAGCTCTAAATCATGTTTGATGCACTCTGATGTCAATTTTTGCTGTGCTGTGTCTAGTTGAGATTAAATGAACACCGTGGATAGTTTCAACAAGTTGCAACATTGAAATGCAGAAATAAGCACTTTTCCATAACAAGCTCTAAATCATGTTTGAAGCACTCTGGATAGTCCAATTTTTGCTGTGCTGTGTCTAGTTCAGATAAAATGAACGCCGTGGACAGTTTTCAGCAGTTACAACATTGAAATGCAGAAATAAGCACTTTTCCATAAACAAGCTCTAAATCATGTTTGATGCACTCTGGATGTTCAATTTTTGCTGTGCTGTGTCTAGTTGAGATAATGAACACCGTGATAGTTTTCAGCAAGTTGCAACATTGAAATGCAGAAATAAGCACTTTTCCATAAACAAGCCTCTAAATCATGTTTGAAGCACTTGGATGTCCAATTTTTTGCTGTGCTGTGTCTAGTTCAGATAAAATGAACGCCGTGGACAGTTTTCAGCAAGTTACAACATTGAAATGCAGAAATAGCACTTTTCCATAAACAAGCTCTAAATCATGTTTGATGCACTCTGGATGTTCAATTTTTGCTGTGCTGTGTCTAGTTGAGATTAAATGAACACCGTGGATAGTTTTCACAACAAGTTGCAACAGTGAAATGCGAAATAAGCACTTTTCCATAAACAAGCTCTAAATCTGTTTGATGCACTCTGGATGTTCAATTTTTGCTGTGCTGTGTCTAGTTGAGATTAAACGAACACCGTGGATAGTTTTCAGCAATTGCAACATTGAAATGCAGAAATAAGCACTTTTCCATAAACAAGCTCTAAATCATGTTTGATGCACTCTGGATGTTCAATTTTTGCTGTGGCTGTGTTCTAGTTCCGATGAAATGAACGCCGTGGACATTTTCAGCAAGTTGCAACATTGAAATGCAGAAGTAAGCACTTTTCCATAAACAAGCTCTAAATCATGTTTGAAGCACTCTGGATAAAAAATGTTTTTGTTAGTTTATTCGAGATGTTATGAAAACACTGTAGATTGTTTTCAGCAGTTACAACATTGAAATGCAGAAATAAGCACTTTTCCATAAACAAGCTTTAAATCCTGTTTGATGCACTCCTGGATGTTCAATTTTTGCTGTGCTGTTGTCTAGTTGAGATTAAATGAACACCGTGGATAGTTTTCAGCAAGTTGCAACATTGAAATGCAGAAATAAGCACTTTTCCATAAACAGCTCTAAATCATGTTTGAAGCACTCTGGATAAAAAATGTTTTTGTATGTTTATTCGAGATGTTATGAAAACCACTGTAGATTGTTTCAGCAAGTTACAACATTGAAATGCAGAAATAAGCACTTTTCCATAAACAAGCTCTAAATCATGTTTGATGCACTCTGGATGTCCAATTTTTGCTGTGCTGTGTCTAGTTGAGATGAAATGAACACCGTGGACAGTTTTCAGCAAGTTGCAACATTGAAATGCAGAAATAAGCACTTTTCCATAAACAAGCTCTAAATCATGTTTGAAGCACTCTGGATAAAAAATGTTTTTGTTATGTTATTCGAGATGTTATGAAAACACGTGACTGTTTTCAGCAAGTTACAACATTGAAATGCAGAAATAAGCACTTTTCCATAAACAAGCTCTAAATCATGTTTGATGCACTCTGGATGTCCAATTTTTGCTGTGCTGTGTCTAGTTGAGATGAAATGAACACCGTGGACAGTTTTCAGCAAGTTGCAACATTGAAATGCAGAAATAAGCACTTTTCCATAAACAAGCTCTAAATCATGTTTGATGCACTCTGGATGTCCAATTTTTGCTGTGCTGTGTCTAGTTGAGATTAAATGAACACCGTGGATAGTTTCAGCAAGTTGCAACATGAAATGCAGAAATAAGCACTTTCCATCAACAAGCTCTAATCATGTTGAAGCACTCTGGATGTCCAATTTTTGCTGTGCTGTGTCTAGTTCAGATAAAATGAACGCCGTGGACAGTTTTCAGCAAGTTACAACATTGAAATGCAGAAATAAGCACTTTTCCATAAACAGCTCTAAATCAGGTTTTGATGCACTCTGGATGTCAATTTTGCTGTGCTGTGTCTAGTTGAGATTAAATGAACACCGTGGATAGTTTTCAACAAGTTGCAACATTGAAATGCAGAAATAAAGCACTTTTCCATAAACAAGCTCTAAATCATGTTTGATGCCACTCTGGATTTCAATTTTTTGCTGTGCTGTGTCTAGTTGAGATTAAACGAACACCGTGGATAGTTTTCAGCAAGTTGCAACATTGAAAGGCAGAAATAAGCACTTTTCCATAACAAAGCTCTAAATCATGTTTGATGCACTCTGGATGTTCAATTTTTGCTGTGCTGGGTCCTAGTTCAGATGAAATGAACGCCGTGACAGTTTTCAGCAAGTTGCAACATTGAAATGCAGAAGTAAAGCACTTTTCCATAAACAAGCTCTAAATCATGTTTGAAGCACTCTGGATAAAAAATGTTTTTGTTATGTTTATTCGAGATGTTATGAAAACACTGTAGATTGTTTTCAGCAAGTTACAACATTGAAATGCAGAAATAGCACTTTTCCATAAACAAGCTTTAAATCATGTTTGATGCACTCTGGATGTTCAATTTTTGCTGTGCGTGTCTAGTTGAGATTAAATGAACACCGTGGATAGTTTTCAGCAAGTTGCAACATTGAAATGCAGAAATAAGCACTTTTCCATAAACAAGCTCTAAATCATGTTTGAAGCACTCTGGATAAAAAAATGTTTTTGTTATGTTTTATTCGAGATGTTATGAAAACACTGTAGATTGTATTTTTTCAGCAAGTTACAACATTGAAATGCAGAAATAAGCACTTTTCCATAAACAAGCTCTACAATCATGTTTGATGCACTCTGGATGTTCAATTTTTGCTGTGCTGTGTTCTAGTTCAGATGAAATGAACGCCGTGGACAGTTTTCAGCAAGTTGCAACATTGAAATGCAGAAGTAAAGCACTTTTCCATAAACAAGCTCTAAATCATGTTTGAAGCACTCTGGATAAAAATGTTTTTGTTATGTTTATTCAAGATGTTATGAAAACACTAGATTGTTTTCAGCAAGTTACAACATTGAAATGCAGAAATAAGCACTTTTCCATAAACAGCTCTAAATCATGTTTGAAGCCTCTGGATGTCCAATTTTTGCTGTGCTGTGTCTAGTTCAGATAAAATGAACGCCGTGGGGACAGTTTTTCAGCAAGTTACAACATTGAAATGCAGAAATAAGCACTTTTCCATAAACAGCTCTAAATCATGTTTGATGCACTCTGGATGTTCAATTTTTGCTGTGGCTGTTTCTAGTTGAGATTAAATGAACACCGTGATAGTTTTCAGCAAGTTGCAACATTGAAATGCAGAAATAAGCACTTTTCCATAAACAAGCTCTAAATCATGTTTGATGCACTCTGGATGTTCAATTTTGCTGTGCTGTGTCTAGTTTGAGATGAAATGAACACCGTGGATAGTTTCAGCAAGTTGCAACATTGAAATGCAGAAATAAGCACTTTCCATAAACAAGCTCTAAATCATTTTTGATGCACTCTGGATGTTCAATTTTTGCTGTGGCTGTGTCTAGTTGAGATTAAATGAACACCGTGGATAGTTTTCAGCAAGTTGCAACATGGAAATGCAGAAATAAGCACTTTTCCATAAACAAGCTCTAAATCATGTTTGAAGCACTCTGGATAAAAAATGTTTTGTTATGTTTATTCGAGATGTTATGAAAACACTGTAGATGTTTTCAGCAAGTTACAACATTGAAATGCCAGAAATAAGCACTTTTCCATAAACAAGCTCTAAATCATGTTTGATGCACTCTGGATGTCCAATTTTTGCTGTGCTGTGTCTAGTTGAGATGAAATGAACACCGTGGACAGTTTTCAGCAAGTTGCAACATTGAAATGCAGAAATAAGCACTTTTCCATAAACAAGCTCTAAATCATGTTTGAAGCACTCTGGATAAAAAATTTTTTGTTATGTTTATTCGAGATGTTATGAAAACACGTGGACTGTTTTCAGCAAGTTACAACATTGAAATGCAGAAATAAGCACTTTTCCATAAACAAGCTCTAAATCATGTTTGATGCACTCTGGATGTCCAATTTTTGCTGTGCTGTGTCTAGTTGAGATGAAATGAACACCGTGGACAGTTTTCAGCAAGTTGCAACATTGAAATGCAGAAATAAGCACTTTTCCATAAACAAGCTCTAAATCATGTTTGATGCACTCTGGATGTCCAATTTTTGCTGTGCTGTGTCTAGTTGAGATAAATGAACACCGTGGACAGTTTTCAGCAAGTTGCAACATTGAAATGCAGAAATAAGCACTTTTCCATAAACAAGCTCTAAATCATGTTTGATGCACTCTGGATGTCCAATTTTTGCTGTGCTGTGTCTAGTTGAGATGAAATGAACACCGTGGACAGTTTTCAGCAAGTTGCAACATTGAAATGCAGAAATAAGCACTTTTCCATAAACAAGCTCTAAATCATGTTTGATGCACTCTGGATGTCCAATTTTTGCTGTGCTGTGTCTATTGAGATGTTATGAAAACACGTGGACAGTTTTCAGCAAGTTGCAACATTGAAATGCAGAAATAAGCACTTTTCCATAAACAAGCTCTAAATCATGTTTGATGCACTCTGGATGTCCAATTTTTGCTGTGCTGTGTCTAGTTGAGATGAAATGAACACCGTGGACAGTTTTCAGCAAGTTGCAACATTGAAATGCAGAAATAAGCACTTTTCCATAAACAAGCTCTAAATCATGTTTGATGCACTCTGGATGTCCAATTTTTGCTGTGCTGTGTCTAGTTGAGATGAAATGAACACCGTGGACAGTTTTCAGCAAGTTGCAACATTGAAATGCAGAAATAAGCACTTTTCCATAAACAAGCTCTAAATCATGTTTGATGCACTCTGGATGTCCAATTTTTGCTGTGCTGTGTCTAGTTGAGATGAAATGAACACGTGGACAGTTTTCAGCAAGTTGCAACATTGAAATGCAGAAATAAGCACTTTTCCATAAACAAGCTCTAAATCATGTTTGATGCACTCTGGATGTCCAATTTTTGCTGTGCTGTGTCTAGTTGAGATGAAATGAACACCGTGGACAGTTTTCAGCAAGTTGCAACATTGAAATGCAGAAATAAGCACTTTTCCATAAACAAGCTCTAAATCATGTTTGAAGCACTCTGGATAAAAAATGTTTTTGTTATGTTTATTCGAGATGTTATGAAAACACTGTAGACTGTTTTCAGCAAGTTACAACATTGAAATGCAGAAATAAGCACTTTTCCATAAACAAGCTCTAAATCATGTTTGATGCACTCTGGATGTCCAATTTTTGCTGTGCTGTGTCTAGTTGAGATGAAATGAACACCGTGGACAGTTTTCAGCAAGTTGCAACATTGAAATGCAGAAATAAGCACTTTTCCATAAACAAGCTCTAAATCATGTTTGATGCACTCTGGATGTCCAATTTTTGCTGTGCTGTGTCTAGTTGAGATGAAATGAACACCGTGGACAGTTTTCAGCAAGTTGCAACATTGAAATGCAGAAATAAGCACTTTTCCATAAACAAGCTCTAAATCATGTTTGATGCACTCTGGATGTCCAATTTTTGCTGTGCTGTGTCTAGTTGAGATGAAATGAACACCGTGGACAGTTTTCAGCAAGTTGCAACATTGAAATGCAGAAATAAGCACTTTTCCATAAACAAGCTCTAAATCATGTTTGATGCACTCTGGATGTTCAATTTTTGCTGTGCTGTGTCTAGTTGAGATGAAATGAACACCGTGGACAGTTTTCAGCAAGTTGCAACATTGAAATGCAGAAATAAGCACTTTTCCATAAACAAGCTCTAAATCATGTTTGATGCACTCTGGATAAAAATTTTTTTGCTGTGTTTAGTTGAGATGTTATGAAAACACGTGGACAGTTTTCAGCAAGTTACAACATTGAAATGCAGAAATAAGCACTTTTCCATAAACAAGCTCTAAATCATGTTTGATGCACTCTGGATGTCAATTTTTGCTGTGCTGTGTCTAGTTGAGATGAAATGAACACCGTGGACAGTTTTCAGCAAGTTGCAACATTGAAATGCAGAAATAAGCACTTTTCCATAAACAAGCTCTAAATCATGTTTGATGCACTCTGGATGTCCAATTTTTGCTGTGCTGTGTCTAGTTGAGATGAAATGAACACCGTGGACAGTTTTCAGCAAGTTGCAACATTGAAATGCAGAAATAAGCACTTTTCCATAAACAAGCTCTAAATCATGTTTGATGCACTCTGGATGTCCAATTTTTGCTGTGCTGTGTCTAGTTGAGATGAAATGAACACCGTGGACAGTTTTCAGCAAGTTGCAACATTGAAATGCAGAAATAAGCACTTTTCCATAAACAAGCTCTAAATCATGTTTGATGCACTCTGGATGTCCAATTTTTGCTGTGCTGTGTCTAGTTGAGATGAAATGAACACCGTGGACAGTTTTCAGCAAGTTGCAACATTGAAATGCAGAAATAAGCACTTTTCCATAAACAAGCTCTAAATCATGTTTGAAGCACTCTGGATAAAAAATTTTTTGTTATGTTTATTCGAGATGTTATGAAAACACTGTAGACTGTTTTCAGCAAGTTACAACATTGAAATGCAGAAATAAGCACTTTTCCATAAACAAGCTCTAAATCATGTTTGATGCACTCTGGATGTCCAATTTTTGCTGTGCTGTGTCTAGTTGAGATGAAATGAACACCGTGGATAGTTTTCAGCAAGTTGCAACATTGAAATGCAGAAATAAGCACTTTTCCATAAACAAGCTCTAAATCATGTTTGATGCACTCTGGATGTCCAATTTTTGCTGTGCTGTGTCTAGTTGAGATGAAATGAACACCGTGGACAGTTTTCAGCAAGTTGCAACATTGAAATGCAGAAATAAGCACTTTTCCATAAACAAGCTCTAAATCATGTTTGAAGCACTCTGGATAAAAAATGTTTTTGTTATGTTTATTCGAGATGTTATGAAAACACTGTAGACTGTTTTCAGCAAGTTACAACATTGAAATGCAGAAATAAGCACTTTTCCATAAACAAGCTCTAAATCATGTTTGATGCACTCTGGATGTTCAATTTTTGCTGTGCTGTGTCTAGTTGAGATGAAATGAACACCGTGGACAGTTTTCAGCAAGTTGCAACATTGAAATGCAGAAATAAGCACTTTTCCATAAACAAGCTCTAAATCATGTTTGAAGCACTCTGGATAAAAAATTTTTGCTGTGCTGTGTCTAGTTGAGATGAAATGAACACCGTGGACAGTTTTCAGCAAGTTGCAACATTGAAATGCAGAAATAAGCACTTTTCCATAAACAAGCTCTAAATCATGTTTGATGCACTCTGGATGTCCAATTTTTGCTGTGCTGTGTCTAGTTGAGATGAAATGAACACCGTGGACAGTTTTCAGCAAGTTGCAACATTGAAATGCAGAAATAAGCACTTTTCCATAAACAAGCTCTAAATCATGTTTGATGCACTCTGGATGTCCAATTTTTGCTGTGCTGTGTCTAGTTGAGATGAAATGAACACCGTGGACAGTTTTCAGCAAGTTGCAACATTGAAATGCAGAAATAAGCACTTTTCCATAAACAAGCTCTAAATCATGTTTGAAGCACTCTGGATAAAAAATGTTTTTGTTATGTTTATTCGAGATGTTATGAAAACACTGTAGACTGTTTTCAGCAAGTTACAACATTGAAATGCAGAAATAAGCACTTTTCCATAAACAAGCTCTAAATCATGTTTGATGCACTCTGGATGTCCAATTTTTGCTGTGCTGTGTCTAGTTGAGATGAAATGAACACCGTGGACAGTTTTCAGCAAGTTGCAACATTGAAATGCAGAAATAAGCACTTTTCCATAAACAAGCTCTAAATCATGTTTGATGCACTCTGGATGTTCAATTTTTGCTGTGCTGTGTCTAGTTGAGATTAAATGAACACCGTGGATAGTTTTCAGCAAGTTGCAACATTGAAATGCAGAAATAAGCACTTTTCCATAAACAAGCTCTAAATCATGTTTGATGCACTCTGGATGTTCAATTTTTGCTGTGCTGTGTCTAGTTGAGATGAAATGAACACCGTGGACAGTTTTCAGCAAGTTGCAACATTGAAATGCAGAAATAAGCACTTTTCCATAAACAAGCTCTAAATCATGTTTGATGCACTCTGGATGTCCAATTTTGCTGTGCTGTGTCTAGTTGAGATGAAATGAACACCGTGGACAGTTTTCAGCAAGTTGCAACATTGAAATGCAGAAATAAGCACTTTTCCATAAACAAGCTCTAAATCATGTTTGAAGCACTCTGGATGAAAAAATTTTTGTTGTGTCTATTGAGATGTTATGAAAACACGTGGACAGTTTTCAGCAAGTTGCAACATTGAAATGCAGAAATAAGCACTTTTCCATAAACAAGCTCTAAATCATGTTTGATGCACTCTGGATGTCCAATTTTTGCTGTGCTGTGTCTAGTTGAGATGAAATGAACACCGTGGACAGTTTTCAGCAAGTTGCAACATTGAAATGCAGAAATAAGCACTTTTCCATAAACAAGCTCTAAATCATGTTTGATGCACTCTGGATGTCCAATTTTTGCTGTGCTGTGTCTAGTTGAGATGAAATGAACACCGTGGACAGTTTTCAGCAAGTTGCAACATTGAAATGCAGAAATAAGCACTTTTCCATAAACAAGCTCTAAATCATGTTTGAAGCACTCTGGATAAAAAATTTTTGTTATGTTTATTCGAGATGTTATGAAACACGTAGATGTTTTCAGCAAGTTACAACATTGAAATGCAGAAATAAGCACTTTTCCATAAACAAGCTCTAAATCATGTTTGATGCACTCTGGATGTCCAATTTTTGCTGTGCTGTGTCTAGTTGAGATGAAATGAACACCGTGGACAGTTTTCAGCAAGTTGCAACATTGAAATGCAGAAATAAGCACTTTTCCATAAACAAGCTCTAAATCATGTTTGATGCACTCTGGATGTCCAATTTTTGCTGTGCTGTGTCTAGTTGAGATGAAATGAACACCGTGGACAGTTTTCAGCAAGTTGCAACATTGAAATGCAGAAATAAGCACTTTTCCATAAACAAGCTCTAAATCATGTTTGATGCACTCTGGATGTTCAATTTTTGCTGTGCTGTGTCTAGTTGAGATGAAATGAACACCGTGGACAGTTTTCAGCAAGTTGCAACATTGAAATGCAGAAATAAGCACTTTTCCATAAACAAGCTCTAAATCATGTTTGATGCACTCTGGATGTTCAATTTTTTGTTGTGTCTAGTTGAGATGAAATGAAAACCGTGGACAGTTTTCAGCAAGTTGCAACATTGAAATGCAGAAATAAGCACTTTTCCATAAACAAGCTCTAAATCATGTTTGATGCACTCTGGATAAAAAATTTTTGCTGTGCTGTGTCTATTCGAGATGTTATGAACACTGTGGACAGTTTTCAGCAAGTTGCAACATTGAAATGCAGAAATAAGCACTTTTCCATAAACAAGCTCTAAATCATGTTTGATGCACTCTGGATGTTCAATTTTTGCTGTGCTGTGTCTAGTTGAGATGAAATGAACACCGTGGACAGTTTTCAGCAAGTTGCAACATTGAAATGCAGAAATAAGCACTTTTCCATAAACAAGCTCTAAATCATGTTTGAAGCACTCTGGATAAAAAATGTTTTTGTTGTGTTTATTCGAGATGTTATGAACACCGTGGATGTTTTCAGCAAGTTACAACATTGAAATGCAGAAATAAGCACTTTTCCATAAACAAGCTCTAAATCATGTTTGATGCACTCTGGATGTCCAATTTTTGCTGTGCTGTGTCTAGTTGAGATAAAATGAACACCGTGGACAGTTTTCAGCAAGTTGCAACATTGAAATGCAGAAATAAGCACTTTTCCATAAACAAGCTCTAAATCATGTTTGATGCACTCTGGATGTTCAATTTTTGCTGTGCTGTGTCTAGTTGAGATTAAATGAACACCGTGGACAGTTTTCAGCAAGTTGCAACATTGAAATGCAGAAATAAGCACTTTTCCATAAACAAGCTCTAAATCATGTTTGAAGCACTCTGGATGTCCAATTTTTGCTGTGCTGTGTCTAGTTGAGATAAATGAACACCGTGGACAGTTTTCAGCAAGTTACAACATTGAAATGCAGAAATAAGCACTTTTCCATAAACAAGCTCTAAATCATGTTTGATGCACTCTGGATGTTCAATTTTTGCTGTGCTGTGTCTAGTTGAGATTAAATGAACACCGTGGATAGTTTTCAGCAAGTTGCAACATTGAAATGCAGAAATAAGCACTTTTCCATAAACAAGCTCTAAATCATGTTTGATGCACTCTGGATGTTCAATTTTTGCTGTGCTGTGTCTAGTTGAGATGAAATGAACACCGTGGACAGTTTTCAGCAAGTTGCAACATTGAAATGCAGAAATAAGCACTTTTCCATAAACAAGCTCTAAATCATGTTTGATGCACTCTGGATAAAAAATTTTTTGTGTGCTGTGTTATTCGAGATGTTATGAACACGTGGATGTTTTCAGCAAGTTACAACATTGAAATGCAGAAATAAGCACTTTTCCATAAACAAGCTCTAAATCATGTTTGAAGCACTCTGGATGTCCAATTTTTGCTGTGCTGTGTCTAGTTGAGATGAAATGAACACTGTGGACAGTTTTCAGCAAGTTGCAACATTGAAATGCAGAAATAAGCACTTTTCCATAAACAAGCTCTAAATCATGTTTGATGCACTCTGGATGTTCAATTTTTGCTGTGCTGTGTCTAGTTGAGATTAAATGAACACCGTGGACAGTTTTCAGCAAGTTGCAACATTGAAATGCAGAAATAAGCACTTTTCCATAAACAAGCTCTAAATCATGTTTGATGCACTCTGGATGTTCAATTTTTGCTGTGCTGTGTCTAGTTGAGATGAAATGAACACCGTGGACAGTTTTCAGCAAGTTACAACATTGAAATGCAGAAATAAGCACTTTTCCATAAACAAGCTCTAAATCATGTTTGATGCACTCTGGATGTTCAATTTTTGCTGTGCTGTGTCTAGTTGAGATGAAATGAACACCGTGGACAGTTTTCAGCAAGTTGCAACATTGAAATGCAGAAATAAGCACTTTTCCATAAACAAGCTCTAAATCATGTTTGAAGCACTCTGGATAAAAAATTTTTTGTTATGTTTATTCGAGATGTTATGAAAACACGTGGACTGTTTTCAGCAAGTTACAACATTGAAATGCAGAAATAAGCACTTTTCCATAAACAAGCTCTAAATCATGTTTGATGCACTCTGGATGTCCAATTTTTGCTGTGCTGTGTCTAGTTGAGATTAAATGAACACCGTGGACAGTTTTCAGCAAGTTGCAACATTGAAATGCAGAAATAAGCACTTTTCCATAAACAAGCTCTAAATCATGTTTGATGCACTCTGGATGTCCAATTTTTGCTGTGCTGTGTCTAGTTGAGATAAATGAACACGTGGACAGTTTTCAGCAAGTTGCAACATTGAAATGCAGAAATAAGCACTTTTCCATAAACAAGCTCTAAATCATGTTTGATGCACTCTGGATGTCAATTTTTGCTGTGCTGTGTCTAGTTGAGATTAAATGAACACCGTGGATAGTTTTCAGCAAGTTGCAACATTGAAATGCAGAAATAAGCACTTTTCCATAAACAAGCTCTAAATCATGTTTGATGCACTCTGGATGTTCAATTTTTGCTGTGCTGTGTCTAGTTGAGATGAAATGAACACCGTGGACAGTTTTCAGCAAGTTGCAACATTGAAATGCAGAAATAAGCACTTTTCCATAAACAAGCTCTAAATCATGTTTGAAGCACTCTGGATAAAAAATGTTTTTGTTATGTTTATTCGAGATGTTATGAAAACACTGTAGACTGTTTTCAGCAAGTTACAACATTGAAATGCAGAAATAAGCACTTTTCCATAAACAAGCTCTAAATCATGTTTGATGCACTCTGGATGTTCAATTTTTGCTGTGCTGTGTCTAGTTGAGATGAAATGAACACCGTGGACAGTTTTCAGCAAGTTGCAACATTGAAATGCAGAAATAAGCACTTTTCCATAAACAAGCTCTAAATCATGTTTGATGCACTCTGGATGTCCAATTTTTGCTGTGCTGTGTCTAGTTGAGATTAAATGAACACCGTGGACAGTTTTCAGCAAGTTGCAACATTGAAATGCAGAAATAAGCACTTTTCCATAAACAAGCTCTAAATCATGTTTGATGCACTCTGGATGTTCAATTTTTGTGCTGTGTCTAGTTCGAGATGAAATGAACACGTGGACAGTTTTCAGCAAGTTACAACATTGAAATGCAGAAATAAGCACTTTTCCATAAACAAGCTCTAAATCATGTTTGATGCACTCTGGATGTTCAATTTTTGCTGTGCTGTGTCTAGTTGAGATTAAATGAACACCGTGGATAGTTTTCAGCAAGTTGCAACATTGAAATGCAGAAATAAGCACTTTTCCATAAACAAGCTCTAAATCATGTTTGATGCACTCTGGATAAATGTTTTTGTTGTGTTATTTGAGATTAAATGAACACTGTAGACAGTTTTCAGCAAGTTACAACATTGAAATGCAGAAATAAGCACTTTTCCATAAACAAGCTCTAAATCATGTTTGATGCACTCTGGATGTTCAATTTTTGCTGTGCTGTGTCTAGTTGAGATTAAATGAACACCGTGGATAGTTTTCAGCAAGTTGCAACATTGAAATGCAGAAATAAGCACTTTTCCATAAACAAGCTCTAAATCATGTTTGATGCACTCTGGATGTTCAATTTTTGCTGTGCTGTGTCTAGTTCAGATGAAATGAACAACGTGGACAGTTTTCAGCAAGTTGCAACATTGAAATGCAGAAATAAGCACTTTTCCATAAACAAGCTCTAAATCATGTTTGAAGCACTCTGGATAAAAAATGTTTGTGTTGTGTTTATTCAGATGTTAAAATGACACCTGGACTGTTTTCAGCAAGTTACAACATTGAAATGCAGAAATAAGCACTTTTCCATAAACAAGCTCTAAATCATGTTTGATGCACTCTGGATGTCCAATTTTTGCTGTGCTGTGTCTAGTTGAGATTAAATGAACACCGTGGATAGTTTTCAGCAAGCTGCAACATTGAAATGCAGAAATAAGCACTTTTCCATAAACAAGCTCTAAATCATGTTTGATGCACTCTGGATGTTCAATTTTGCTGTGCTGTGTCTAGTTGAGATGAAATGAAACCGTGGACAGTTTTCAGCAAGTTGCAACATTGAAATGCAGAAATAAGCACTTTTCCATAAACAAGCTCTAAATCATGTTTGATGCACTCTGGATAAAATTTTTTTGTTATGTTTATTCGAGATGTTATGAACACCGTGGACTGTTTTCAGCAAGTTGCAACATTGAAATGCAGAAATAAGCACTTTTCCATAAACAAGCTCTAAATCATGTTTGATGCACTCTGGATGTTCAAATTTTTGCTGTGCTGTGTCTAGTTGAGATGAAATGAACACCGTGGACAGTTTTCAGCAAGTTGCAACATTGAAATGCAGAAATAAGCACTTTTCCATAAACAAGCTCTAAATCATGTTTGAAGCACTCTGGATAAAAAATGTTTTTGTTATGTTATTCGAGATGTTATGAAAACACTGAGATTGTTTTCAGCAAGTTACAACATTGAAATGCAGAAATAAGCACTTTTCCATAAACAAGCTCTAAATCATGTTTGATGCACTCTGGATGTTCAATTTTTGCTGGTGTGTCTAGTTGAGATGAAATGAACGCCGTGGACAGTTTTCAGCAAGTTGCAACATTGAAATGCAGAAATAAGCACTTTTCCATAAACAAGCTCTAAATCATGTTTGAAGCACTCTGGATAAAAAATGTTTTTGTTTGTTTATTCGAGATGTTATGAAACACTGTAGACTGTTTTCAGCAAGTTACAACATTGAAATGCAGAAATAAGCACTTTTCCATAAACAAGCTCTAAATCATGTTTGATGCACTCTGGATGTCCAATTTTTGCTGTGCTGTGTCTAGTTCAGAGATGAAATGAACCGTGGACAGTTTTCAGCAAGTGCAACATTGAAATGCAGAAATAAGCACTTTTCCATAAACAAGCTCTAAATCATGTTTGATGCACTCTGGATGTCCAATTTTGCTGTGCTGTGTCTAGTTGAGATGAAATGAACACCGTGGATAGTTTTCAGCAAGTTGCAACATTGAAATGCAGAAATAAGCACTTTTCCATAAACAAGCTCTAAATCATGTTTGATGCACTCTGGATGTCCAATTTTGCTGTGCTGTGTCTAGTTGAGATGAATGAACGCCGTGGACAGTTTTCAGCAAGTTGCAACATTGAAATGCAGAAATAAGCACTTTTCCATAAACAAGCTCTAAATCATGTTTGAAGCACTCTGGATAAAAAATTTTTGTTGTTATGTTTATTCGAGATGTTATGAAACCGTAGACTGTTTTCAGCAAGTGAACATTGAAATGCAGAAATAAGCACTTTTCCATAAACAAGCTCTAAATCATGTTTGATGCACTCTGGATGTCCAATTTTGCTGTGCTGTGTCTAGTTGAGATTTAATGAAAACACCTGTAGGACTAGTTTTCAGCAAGTTACAACATTGAACTGCAGAAATAAAGCACTTTTCCCATAACAAAGCTCTAATCATGTTTGATGGCACTCTGGATGTCAAATTTTTGCTGTGCTGTGTCCCTAGGTTGAGATCAAAATGAAGCGCCGTGGGACAGGTTTTTCAAGCAAGTTACAACATTGAATGATACGCAATAAGGCACTTTTCCATAAACAAGCTCTCAAATCATGTTTGATGCACTCTGGATGTAAAATGTTTTTGCTGTGGTTTCTATTCGAGATGTTAATGAAACACCTGTAGACTAGTTTTCACAAGTTGGCAACATTGGAATGCAAAATAAGCCCTTTCCATAAACACAAA
Source organism: Oncorhynchus kisutch (assembly GCF_002021735.2). Taxonomy (NCBI): domain Eukaryota; kingdom Metazoa; phylum Chordata; class Actinopteri; order Salmoniformes; family Salmonidae; genus Oncorhynchus; species Oncorhynchus kisutch. Next base: position 62,307 of record NW_022263277.1, read on the forward strand.
GCTCTAAATCATGGTTTGTGAATGCACTCTGGATCAAAAATGTTTGTTGTTATGTTTATTCGAGATGTATGGAAAACACTGTAGCCTGTTTTCAGCAACCTGAACAGAAATAAGCACTTTTCCATATAACAAGCTCTAAATCATGTTTGATGCACTCTGGATGTCCAATTTTGCTCTGTCTGTGTCTAGTTGAGATTAAATGAAAACGCGTGGATAGTTTTCAGCTAGTTTGCATACATTGAAATGCAGAAATAAGCACTTTCCATAAACAAGCTCTAAATAATGTTGAATGCAACTCTGGATAGAAAAATGTTTTGTTATGTTTATTCGAGATGTTTATGAAAACACTCGTAGACTGTTTCAAGCAAGTGTACAACATTGGAAATGCAGAAATAAGCACTTTTCCTATAAACAAGCTCTAAATCCAGGTTTGATGCACTCTGGGATATAAAAAATTTTTGTTATGTTTATTCGAGATGTAATGAAACACTGTAGACTGTTTTCAGCAAGTTACAACATGAAATGCAGAAATAAGCACTTTTCCATAAACAAGCTCTAATCATGTTGATGCACTCTGGATGTCCAATTTTTGCTGTGCTGTGTCTAGTTGAGATTAAAATGAACCCGTGGACAGTTTTCAGCAAGTTGCAACATTGAAAATACAGAAACATAAAGCCACTTTTCCAAAACAAGCTCTAAATCATGTTTGAAAGCACTCTGGATAAAAAAAATGTTTTTGTTATGTTTATTCGAGATGTTATGAAAAACACTTGTAGACTGTTGTCCAGCACGTTACAACATCGAAATGAGAACTAAGCACTTCCATATAAACAAGCTCTAAATCATGTTTGAAGCATTCTGGATAAAAAAATGTTTTTGTTATGTTTATTTGAGATGCTATGAAAACACTGTAGACTGTTTTCAGCAAGTTACAACATTGAAATGCAGAAATAAGCACTTTTCCATAAACAAGCTCTAAATCATGTTTGAAGCACTCTGGATAAAAAAATGTTTTTGTTATGTTTATTTGAGATGTTATGAAAACACTGTAGACTGTTTTCAGCAAGTTACAACATTGAAATGCAGAAATAAGCACTTTTCCATAAACAAGCTCTAAATCATGTTTGATGCACTCTGGATGTCCAATTTTTGCTGTGCTGTGTCTAGTTGAGATGAAATGAACACCGTGGATAGTTTTCAGCAAGTTGCAACATTGAAATGCAGAAATAAGCACTTTTCCATAAACAAGCTCTAAATCATGTTTGATGCACTCTGGATGTCCAATTTTTGCTGTGCTGTGTCTAGGTTGAGATGAAATGAACACCGTGGACAGTTTTCAGCAAGTTGAAACATTGAAATGCAAAAATAAGCACTTTTCCAAAAACAAGCTCTAAATCATGTTTGATGCACTCTGGATATCCAATTTTGCTGTGCTGTCTATAGTTGAGATGAAATGAACGCCGTGGATAGTTTTCAGCAAGTTGCAACATTGAAATGCAGAAATAAGCACTTTTCCATAAACAAGCTCTAAATCATGTTTGAAGCATTCTGGATAAAAAAATGTTTTTGTTATGTTTTATTTGAGATGCTATGAAAACACTGTAGACTGTTTTCAGCAAGTTACAACATTGAAATGCAGAAATAAGCACTTTTCCATAAACAAGCTCTAAATCATGTTTGATGCACTCTGGATGTCCAATTCTTGCTGTGCTGTGTCTAGGTTGAGATGAAATGAACACCGTGGACAGTTTTCAGCAAGTTGAAACATTGAAATGCAAAAATAAGCACTTTTCCATAAACAAGCTCTAAATCATGTTTGAAGCACTCTGGATAAAAAATGTTTTTGTTATGTTTATTTGAGATGTTATGAAAACACTGTAGACTGTTTTCAGCAAGTTACAACATTGAAATGCAGAAATAAGCACTTTTCCATAAACAAGCTCTAAATCATGTTTGATGCACTCTGGATGTCCAATTTTTGCTGTGCTGTGTCTAGTTGAGATGAAATGAACACCGTGGATAGTTTTCAGCAAGTTGCAACATTGAAATGCAGAAATAAGCACTTTTCCATAAACAAGCTCTAAATCATGTTTGATGCACTCTGGATGTCCAATTTTTGCTGTGCTGTGTCTAGGTTGAGATGAAATGAACACCGTGGACAGTTTTCAGCAAGTTGAAACATTGAAATGCAAAAATAAGCACTTTTCCATAAACAAGCTCTAAATCATGTTTGATGCACTCTGGATATGCAATTCTTGCTGTGCTGTGTCTAGGTTGAGATGAAATGAACACCGTGGACAGTTTTCAGCAAGTTGAAACATTGAAATGCAAAAATAAGCACTTTTCCATAAACAAGCTCTAAATCATGTTTGATGCACTCTGGATATCCAATTTTTGCTGTGCTGTCTATAGTTGAGATGAAATGAACGCCGTGGATAGTTTTCAGCAAGTTGCAACATTGAAATGCAGAAATAAGCACTTTTCCATAAACAAGCTCTAAATCATGTTTGAAGCATTCTGGATAAAAAAATGTTTTTGTTATGTTTTATTTGAGATGCTATGAAAACACTGTAGACTGTTTTCAGCAAGTTACAACATTGAAATGCAGAAATAAGCACTTTTCCATAAACAAGCTCTAAATCATGTTTGATGCACTCTGGATGTCCAATTCTTGCTGTGCTGTGTCTAGGTTGAGATGAAATGAACACCGTGGACAGTTTTCAGCAAGTTGAAACATTGAAATGCAAAAATAAGCACTTTCCATAAACAAGCTCTAAATCATGTTTGATGCACTCTGGTGTCCAATTTTTGCTGTGCTGTGTCTAGTTGAGATGAAATGAACACCGTGGATAGTTTTCAGCAAGTTGCAACATTGAAATGCAGAAATAAGCACTTTTCCATAAACAAGCTCTAAATCATGTTTGATGCACTCTGGATGTCCAATTTTTGCTGTGCTGTGTCTAGTTGAGATGAAATGAACACCGTGGATAGTTTTCAGCAAGTTGCAACATTGAAATGCAGAAATAAGCACTTTTCCATAAACAAGCTCTAAATCATGTTTGATGCACTCTGGATGTCCAATTCTTGCTGTGCTGTGTCTAGGTTGAGATGAAATGAACACCGTGGACAGTTTTCAGCAAGTTGAAACATTGAAATGCAAAAATAAGCACTTTTCCATAAACAAGCTCTAAATCATGTTTGAAGCACTCTGGATAAAAAAATGTTTTTGTTATGTTTATTTGAGATGTTATGAAAACACTGTAGACTGTTTTCAGCAAGTTACAACATTGAAATGCAGAAATAAGCACTTTTCCATAAACAAGCTCTAAATCATGTTTGATGCACTCTGGATGTCCAATTTTTGCTGTGCTGTGTCTAGTTGAGATTAAATGAACACCGTGGACAGTTTTCAGCAAGTTGTAACATTGAATGCCGAAGAGAATAAGCACTTTTCACTAAACAAGCTCTAAATCATGTTTGAGCACTCTGGATGTTCAATTTTGCTGTGCGTGTCTAGTTGAGATTAAATGAACACCGTGGACAGTTTTCAGCAAGTTGTAACATTGAAATGCCAGAAATAAGCACTTTTTCATAAACAAGCTCTAAATCATGTTTGATGCACTCTGGATGTTCAATTTTTGCTGTGTCTGTGTCTAGTTGAGATTAAATGAACACCGTGGACAGTTTTCAGCAAGTTGCAACATTGAAATGCAGAAATAAGCACTTTTCCATAAACAAGCTCTAAATCATGTTTGAAGCACTCTGGATGAAAAAAATGTTTTTGTTATGTGTGTAGTCAGATGTTATGAAAACACGTAGACTGTTTTCAGCAAGTTACAACATGAAATGCAGAAATAAGCACTTTTCCATAAACAAGCTCTAAATCATGTTTGATGCACTCTGGAGGTTCATTTTTGCTGTGCTGTGTCTAGTTCAGATGAAATGAACACCGTGGACAGTTTTCAGCAAGTTGGCAACATTGAAATGCAGAAATAAGCACTTTTCCATAAACAGCTCTAAATCATGTTTGATGCCACTCTGGATGAATTCAAATTTTTGCTGTCTTTTGTATGTTTATAGTTGAGATTTAAATGAACACTGTGGACTGTTTCAGCAAGTTGCAACATTGAAATGCAGAAATAAGCACTTTCCATAAACAAGCTCTAAATCATGTTTGTGAAGTCTGCGAACTCTGGATGTCAATTTTGCTGTGCTGTGTCTAGTGAGATAAATGAACACGTGGATAGTTTTCAGCAAGTTTAACATTGAAATGCAGAAATAAGCACTTTTCCATAAACAAGCTCTAAATCATGTTTGATGCCCTCTGGATGTTCAATTTTTGCTGTGCTGTGTCTAGTTGAGATGAAATGAACCGCCGTGGACAGTTTTCAGCAAGTTGCAACATTGAAATGCAGAAATAAGCACTTTTCCATAAACAAGCTCTAAATCATGTTTGAAGCACTCTGGATGTCCAATTTTGATGTGCTGTTGTCTGTTAGATAAATGAACGCGTGGACAGTTTTCAGCAAGTTACAACATTGAAATGCAGAAATAAGCACTTTTCCATAAACAAGCTCTAAATCATGTTTGAGCACTTGGATGTTCAATTTTGCTGTGCTGTGTCTAGTTGAGATTAAATGAACACCGTGGATAGTTTTCAGCAAGTTGCAACATTGAAATGCAGAAATAGCACTTTTCCATAAACAAGCTCTAAATCATTT